>NC_064290.1:2350566-2429455 GCF_019186545.1 Solanum stenotomum | reverse complement strand
CCCCTACCCTCGACCCCGCCCTACCAGCCCCCCAGCCCAAAAAAAAATTTTAAGTTTGTTTTTAAAAATTATTTTCGACTTCAAAATTTCATTTTTTCCACCCCTACCCTCGACCCCCCACTGACCCACCCACCCCCCAAAAAAATTTTAAGTTTATTTCTAAAAAATATTTTCGACTTCAAAATTTCATTTTTTCACCTCTACCCTCGACCCCCCACCCACCCAACCCCTACCAGCCCCCCAAAAATAATAATTTAAGTTTGTTTTTAAAAAATATTTTTAACTTTAAAATTTCAATTTTTCACCCCTACCCTCGACCCCCCACCCACGCCCTACCAGCCCCCCACACCCACCCACCCCCTACCGGCCCCCCACCGCCCTAAAAAAATTTAAGTTTGCTTTTAAAAAATATTTTCAATTTCAACAATTATTTTCTACTCTAGTAAAAATAAAAGAAATTTTTCAAAAACATTTTTCATTCATAAATCAAACACTAAAAATCTTTTTCGAAAAATATTTTCTACTCACCAACCAAACATGAGAAAATAAGTCAAAAATCAACTTGTTTTCCAAGAAAACATTTTCCATGGAAAACATTTTCCTTCATACCAAACACACCCTTAATTTTAATTAACTTTTGGCTGATAAGTCAATCTAAACAAGTTTTAAATTTCATTTCATCCATCCTACTTTATAATGTTATATATTCTGTTCGTTCACTTTTACTTGTCACTTATTTTTAAAATAGATTTTTCATTTTTTTGACTAATCAGTTACGTATCAAGAAATGACAATTACTTTTCTTTCCATGTTTTACCTTCAACATTAAATACTTATTTTCCAAATTACTTTTCAAGGCTTACTACTAAACATTATTTAATAGAGATAATTTGATAAAATACTTGTATTAATAATTATTTTTGATGTGTCAAGTCAAATAATAACAAGTAAATATGGAGGGGGATTCTTTTACGCGTAAAAAGGTAATTACTAGTCTTTAGATGTCTCATTGGAGATAATAGAGTCAAAAATGGTATCCCCAATTCTCTTTTATTTGTCATTATCCGAATCAAGAAAAAATGGCCAATTAGTTACAATCTAGAAGGAAAAAGTAAAAAAAATCATTGTTCATTTGAAAAGCTATTTTTTATATATAAAAAAAAACAACTAAAAAAATTGAATTTTTTTGTCACTACTAGTATCTCTTTGGGTACATCCATTAGAAAGAAAAAAAAACCGTCAAGCAGCCTCAATTGTTTTTATACAATAAGTAATTAATCACTTCTTTCTCATTGGTCCCATAATATTCCATTTCATTTCATATTTACCAATAAAAAAAATGGCTTTATTCAAAGAATTTCAAACACTAGTATAATTGACTTTTAACAAATTTGAAAAGAAACTTGAAAAGATTAACATTAATGTTAAAATAGATTCATAGAATGATTAAATTTGGGAAAAACATAATTAAAATACATTAAAAGATTGCTTATACATTATTGTAATTTGTAAGTATCTAGACATAAGCCGTGAAAATATTTGAATTTAAGCCATGCAATAAATGGATACATTTCCCACTAATAAAAAATAAATTAAAAAAAGAGAAAGATTCATTTTATTTTATTTTTTGTATAAAATAATTCATTGAAAGGTCAACTACAACTCAAACTCTCAAAGAGTTCTTTTTAAATAGAAAGAGTGTTATTGAGAGTGAAAGGACTAAAGAACATGAAGATTACAATGGGAGAAAACTTTGCTTCCTTATGTCTACTTTCTATTCTTTTTATGTTTTTGCTTAGTCCCACATTTGCCATAAAAAAGGTAAATTAATTTTAAGTTCTAATTTTTTCATTGTTACCTCTGAGTTAGGAATAAGGTTTGCGTACCGTTTATACGATTATGTTGTTGTTGTTGTTAATTTGTGAATGTGATTTGTGTGTAGTCATATGTGGTGTACATGGGAGCACATATACATGGAAAAGAAGTTTCATCTATTGATTATGATAAAGTAAGAGATTCACATCATGAGTTTCTTGGATCATACTTAGGAGGAAGGTAATTACTTTTAATTAAGTCATATTTTGCTTTATACTATGTGAATTCCAAAATCTTACATGTTTAATAATCTCATAACAGCAATGAGAAAGCAAAGGAAGCAATTTTCTACTCTTATACTAGACACATAAATGGCTTTTCTGCTATGCTTGAAGATGAAGAAGCGATAGAAATTTCAAGTAAGTGATTTGGGGGCTATTTTGGTCTTTTGTGTAATGTTGTATGTTTCGGATTCGTGCCAAGTAGGGCCCACTACTAAGGCTAAGGCTCGAATTCGAACACTCTATACCTAGTGTCTACTAGTCAAGAAAGTTCATTGAGCTGACTAATTCAGATTTAAGCCATATAAGACTTACTACATTTTTATGAACATAACTCGAGACATCTGATTAAGAGGAAGAAAATTATAACATTGTCAATATGGACTATTTTTTTATTTTTCTTGCAGAGCATCCACAGGTAGTATCAGTATTTGAAAACAGGGGAAGAAAATTACACACAACAAGATCATGGAACTTTTTGGGGTTAGAGCATAATGATGGAGTTATTCCTTCAAGTTCATTATGGAAAAAGGCAAGATTTGGAGAAGATAGTATCATTGGCAATCTTGATACTGGTACTTTTTTAATATTTTGCGTTTGGTTAATCTATTTGTGAATCATTTTTGTCATTATTACCATCGTAATTTGTGTTCAGACAAAGTTCCAAAACTATTTATGAAAAACTTGGTCAAACAGACTATTAATTTTCCGTTTTAGTCAACAAATAGGCATGTGAAGAAAATTGAGCTTGCAATAAGTAGAGCCTTAGTTCATTTGACTTTGTTTGATGTAAAGATGTGTTGTTTTGTGATCCCATAATTATGATAAAGACTTTGTTAGAAGTTTGTGTGATTTGATCTTGATAACAATAAACTATATAGTAGTTGAATTAAATATTAATATTTCAAGATCTCATTAATCTTCCCAGCCTTGGCCAACCCATTTTTCACATATACCAAAATATATTTATCTATTAGATAGATCATAGAAGGTTCTTTTATCAACAATTTCTGCACCGTTCAGCAGTTGAAAGAGTAAACATTGGAGAAGTAGATTATTTTATTCACAATTAATTTAGTAGGATTATGGTGTCTTTTTGGGTTGGTGGGGTCAATTAAAGTGTAATATTATATTTAGAATTGTAATTAGTATTCTAATTGTTCTTATTTGATAAATAATGTTACATAAAAGTTATGTGGTTCAATTATTCATATAGCTTGTGTTGTCCTATCATAGACAAAACCCTACATTATAGTGGACAACGGCAGAGCCACACTCGTCTAATAAAATTTATTTCTTTGATTTTTTCGAATATCGATTTTTTTTTAGTGAAAATTTGACTGAGGTAGTGATGTAATTGAAAGGAAAGAATAAGGTTCTGATGTACTTGCCTCAAAAGATGGATATTTTCACCCTTTCTTATTTGTCTTAATTGGTCAACCTTTTGATATTCACAATTCCAAGACAACTTTTCCCCTTTTTGTATATGAATTTTGGAGTGTAAAAAGAGTTGATGATGATTCATTTTTATTTTGTAACCTTATGACATTGTGGACCAGGTTCCTGGCCTGAAGCAGAAAGCTTTAGTGATGAAGGATATGGACCAATTCCATCAAAGTGGAGAGGAATTTGTCAAAGTGATTTTGATCCTACATTTCATTGTAATAGGTACTTGTATATCCCTATTCTGTCCACTTATTTTTGCACCTTATCTCCACAGCTCAACAAACAGAATATTTTGCACTTTAGAACATTCAGCACACTGACATTCTACCTCTTTCAACTTTAAACCATACAATTTTCTTTACAACATATCCAAATAGAGTGTACACAAATCTTATTCATAACTTGTAAGATAGAGAAAAGACTGTTTTTGATAAACCCTTGGCTAAAAGAAGAAGCATATCAAAATAGATACTAAGGAAAACATGATGAAACTTTTTGAAAATACGTTAATCCAAGTACAAGACATAGTAGGTAGTAATAGAAATCAAAGGACAAGAAATTACGGAGAATATACTATAACTACTAGTAAGGAAGAATAAGTAGATAACGCTCAGTTACCTACTAATCTTCTATTCTAATTTGTGTCATCCACAACCTCCTATCTAAGGTCATGTACTCTGTAAGTAATAATTGTATCATGTCCTGTTTAACCACCTCTATCTAGTGTTTTTTCGATATACCTCTACCTTTCCTGAATCAATCCATAGCCAACCACTCAAACCTTCGCATTTGGACATTCATGCATATCCTCGTCACATGTGCGAATCATCTCAGCCTTGCATCTTGCCCGCTACCAAGGTCACTCCTACCTTCATTTCTAATTCTATCTCTCCTAGTATGCCTACAAATATACCACACCATCCTCATCTCGCAACTTTCATCTTCCGAACGCATACACTTTTCTGTATTTGCTTTAATAACTTGTAATTTTTGGACAAGATAGGTAAATTCTAAAGTGATTGTTGATCTGTTAACTAAGTCACCAAATCCGTGATAAATATCTTAAAATTGGCTAAACTAGTAGTAAAGTAATCATACTTCAAAGCATCTATTTAGGATATGAATTCAACATTTTAGTATTGGAATGAAGATTTTGATATTGAAGTTATGTACATTTTCATTAAAGGAAGCTAATTGGAGCAAGGTATTTCAACAAAGGGTACGCTACTCTAGCAGGATCGCTTAATTCAACCTTCAATACACCGCGAGACACTGATGGCCATGGTTCCCACACGTTGTCCACAGCCGGTGGAAACTTTGTTGAAGGATCAAATGTTTTCGGATATGGAAACGGGACAGCAAAGGGTGGATCACCAAAAGCAAGAGTAGCAGCTTACAAAGTTTGCTGGACTCCAATTTCAGGCAATGAGTGTTTCGATGCAGACATCTTGGCTGCATTTGATATGGCAATTCATGATGGCGTAGACGTGCTTTCTGTATCACTAGGAGGAGAAGCAGTAGCCTATGCCAATGACAGCATTGCTATCGGTTCATTTCATGCTGTTAAGCATGGCATTGTTGTAGTTACCTCTGCTGGTAACTCTGGTCCTGCTGTTAGTACAGTATCAAATGTTGCACCTTGGGTCATTACTGTCGGGGCAAGCACTATGGATCGTCAGTTCCCTAGCTATGTAACACTCGGAAACAACAAGCGTTACAAGGTAGTAATACTCTTTTCCTTGAATAGTATAATGTGACATTCTTCATTGTTGAGTTGAACCTCCTTGCTAGTACTATTTTTCGCTCTGCTTCAGAAGATTTATATCGTTGTAGTGATTTTAATTAAACGATATTTTGATAGGGAGAAAGTTTATCAGTTGAAGCATTGCCTAAAGGCAAGTTATTCCCAATCATTACTGCTGCTTCAGCAAAAGCTACTCATGCTACAACCTACGACGCGTAAGAATAACAATCTTACTCACCTAGTTCTCAACACAAACAGATTTTCGAGATTTTGTTTAGTTAGCATTTACTTATTTCTATCTTTTTTATGCAGGCAACTATGCAAAGCTGGTGCATTGGATCCTAAGAAGGTAAAGGGAACTATTTTAGTTTGCTTAAGAGGAGAAAATGCAAGAGTTGACAAGGGGCAACAAGCTGCTTTGGCTGGTGCAGTTGCAATGGTTCTAGCCAACGATTATGCATCGGGCAACGAAATTATTGCTGATCCTCACGTCTTACCTGCTACGCAAATTAGTTACACTGATGGACTTGATGTAATCGCCTATGTAAATTCAACAAGGTATATAACAATTTATAGATGGATTTAACTTATATACATGACAGTATAAAGACTGTACCTAACTAAGTCGTTTCATTTTCTTGTTAAAATGTTATAAGCAGGGCACCTACGGCTTCCATAACACATCCAACAACTCAATTGGGGACAAAGCCTGCTCCGGTCATGGCAGCATTTTCATCGATAGGGCCTAACACTGTTACACCACAGATTCTTAAGGTTTTACGATAAACTAAACATTGTTCATCTTGATATTGTTCGAATGAATATCATTTATTGAGTCTTTTATTTGGTATTATGTTTGCAGCCTGATATCACTGCTCCAGGAGTGAGCATAATCGCTGCCTTTACTGGCGCTCAAGGTCCTACAGAACAAGCTTTTGATAAACGTCGCGTTAAATTTAACTCTGTTTCAGGCACTTCTATGTCATGCCCTCATGTGTCTGGTATTGTTGGTCTTTTAAAAACTCTTCATCCAACTTGGAGTCCTTCTGCTATCAAATCCGCAATAATGACAACTGGTGAGAGCAAATAGCCTTTTTCAATTACAAATGTGTTTCTATTAGCATGGTTCTGGTTCTAATACCATGTTGTTTTTCTCGTTATTCAGCAAGAACACGAGACAATTCTGTAGAGCCAATGTTGAATGCTAGTTACATCAAAACAAGTCCATTTGCTTATGGAGCAGGGCACGTTAGGCCAAACCGCGCAATGGACCCTGGCTTGGTCTACGACTTGACAATCTATGATTATTTGAGTTTTCTATGTGCACAAGGCTACAACGAAACTCAAATCAAGACATTCACACAAGGCCCTTTCAAATGCCCCGATCCGATTAATTTCACCAACATGAATTTACCATCAATCACAGTGCCTAATCTCAATAGCTCTGTCACAATTACTAGAACTTTGAAGAATGTTGGATCTCCAGGTACGTATAAAGCGCGAATTCGCAACCCCATTGGAATTTCTGCTGTTGTTGAGCCAAATAATCTGGAATTTAAGAATATTAATGAGGAGAAATCGTTTAAGCTAACATTGAAGGTTAAAGGATCTAAGGCACCAAAAGATTATGTATTTGGACAATTAATTTGGTCTGATAATAAGCATTACGTTAGAAGTCCAATTGTAGTAAAATGTACCTAGGTAAAAAATTTAGATTGTTTTGAAGTAGTTAGTTACTGGTAAGTTAATTGACTGATTTATTTTTTCTCTTGTTCCACAAAAAAGAGAGAAAAAGGAATTCTGTAGTTCTTATTTATTAATGAAAATTTTTAGTTACAATTCAATTATGTTTTGATTTTTAGTTTATAATTCAAATCTGTTTTGAAGATGACCAATTATTAATTGTGAAAATGTCGTTTGAGAAACAACACGTGATGAATTCATAGCTG
Organism: Solanum stenotomum; assembly: GCF_019186545.1. Lineage (NCBI taxonomy): Eukaryota > Viridiplantae > Streptophyta > Magnoliopsida > Solanales > Solanaceae > Solanum > Solanum stenotomum. The sequence goes on along the minus strand of NC_064290.1, from coordinate 2,422,220 downwards.
TTTATTGTCAGCATTGTTACGGTTTTCTCAACTTATAAATGCGATGCACGCATGACTCCTGACCCCGACCTTGGGTAATAAGGGTTGGGTTCCGAGTCGGTGTCAGGGTCGAGGGTCGGGAGTCAAGAGTCAGAGTCGGAGTTGGAATCGGGAGTCGGGTGTTAGGAGTTGGTGTCTCTGGTCTGAGTCAAGTCCCAAGTCAGGTTCGATTGTCAATAACCGAGTAGGGGTCGGAATTGGGAGTCAGGTCTTGGGTCAAGGTTGAATCCCAAGTCTCGAATCTCATGTCCAGGTCAGATCTAAAATCAGGGATGAGGTTGAAAGTCGGTATTCGAGTTGGGGTATAGAGTTGAGTACCGTATTTAGTATTTATCCAGATTATACGTAATTTTAAAAAATATTTAGCTTTCATACTAAACACACCCTATATGTTAACTTTAAACTTCACATTGTTTGCTTCAACTAACACTAAAGAGATATATCTTAGAGGGTTGATTACTAGTCACGTGAACCTAATAACTATATACTATAATATAAAGAATTTCACTAAATCTATTACAAATAATTAACTGTCCATTCAGTTATTATCGTAATATTAACTTGACGTTGATGAAAAAACCAACGATATGAGTCATGGATCTAACTCGATTAATACTTGGACATTATTATTTATCTTCAATATTCAAAATAACATAAACTAGAGGAAATGAAGAATTAGACGGCAGATAAATTACTAGCATTTCTCCTTGAAATTATGTATAAATACAGAAAAAGAAAAGAAAAAAAAAAGGAAATCATGTTTTCTTTCTGTACTAGGGAAAACAGATATGTGAAGGAAGAGATGTTCATAATTAAGTATACTAATTAATGACATAGCGTTGGAATTTTCTTCATAATTTGTTGCTAATACATAGGCCTAAGTAGAATTTTGATGAAGTCTGATTGTTAAACCATTTTTGAACTCCACATATGGATAAGCAATGGGTTGTTCTCCTTCTTCTACCTCCCATCTACATATAAAACATGTATCCATAATATTAGCACAATAAAAAGATATAAATAAAACCATAATGTATATGTCAGATTGAGAAACAAAATCACAAATAGCTATTTTATAATCTATAATTGAAAAATAGTTAGTCATAGAATTTCTAATTCCACGGTTGAAACTTTAGGATTTTTATACGGGGTACGAGGTGATTATATAGAGAGAAAATTGTATGAAATAGCAAATTATTAATTTAAATTAAATCCTATAGCCATAGTTTATTTTAATTGTAATTCACAACAAAATCCCTTTTTTTTGCCATCTGATTCGGTATACAATTAGCTATTTTCTATATACAATTAGCCATTTTATACATTTCGGTATAAAATGAGTTTGTGTTTGTATAAAGCGAGAGAAAAGTGTATATACAAATACAAATACATATATTTTTGTCATATACATTTATAATTATACAAATACAGATCTTATTATACAAATTACAATGTATAAATGAATTTATACAAAACTGAACAATTTGTATAAAATTAGATGTTTGTAGAGAATTATACAAATCAAAAGTTCCATAGCAAACATAAAATTTGCTATGAAGCGCAATTATGCAAACTAAAGTTATAACATACAAATATAATTTTTATATTTGTTATTTGTAAAAGTTGCTCTTATATATATAAAGGTGACAAAACTAGCTCATGAAATCATAACTTGCCTTAAGTTGAGGTTGAATATTGACATGTCTATTTATTAGCTCAGTCCATCAAAGTTTGGGTTGATATCTAACCAAAATTGATCAATAAAAATTTGACAAAATATTTACAAAAACACAAATTTTTTTAATTTGATTTGTTATATCTAATATAATTTAATTAGANAGTGTATATACGAATACAAATACATATATTTTTGTCATATACACTTATAATTATACAAATACAAATCTTATTATATAAATTACAATGTATAAATGAATTTATACAAAACTGAACAATTTGTATAAAATTGGATGTTTGTAGCGAATTATACAAATCAAAAGCTCCATAGCAAACATAAAATTTGCTATGAAACGCAATTATGCAAACTATAATTATAAATACAAATATGATTTTTATATCTGTTATTTGTAAAAGTTGCTCTTATATATATAAAGGTGACAAAACTAGCTCATGAAATCATAACTTGCCTTAAGTTCAGGTTGAATATTGACATGTCTATTTATTAGCTCAATCCATCAAAGTTTGGGTTGATATCTAACCAAAATTGATCAATAAAAATTTGACAAAATATTTACAAAAACACAAATTTTTTTAATTTGATTTGTTATATCTAATATAATTTAATTAGATACTAAATATTATTTTTCTTAAAAAAATAAATAAAGCAATTAAACTTAATAGTAAGAATTGTGCATGTTGAAATTTGACCCGCATTTTAGCCCATTTCAGACCAACTTATAATTTTTGGGCGAGACAACAACCAGTCTAACTCAACTCATTTTAACAGTCCAAATTCAATCCAACTCATCCATTTGCTGCCTCTAATTATATATATAGAATGACATCTATTAATTATATATAAGAAATTCTTGTTAAAATAATCTCACATACATAACTGTATCAGTTAACACTAGAGAAAAGATTTAATTACCTGTATTTTTGTACAAGGTGGTGAAGGAAGAAGGCTACTTCAACCTTTGCAAGTTCAAATCCAGGACAACACCTTGATCCTCCCCCAAAAGGAGTCAACTTCTTGCTTATTTGCTCATCACTCTAAACATTTAATTATAATTAAAAAAACAATTAACAAATAATAAAATAATAAAATATATATATATACATCGTTAATATAAATAATTATTTATTCTATTAAATCACTCAAATGATATCTACAACTAAGCCTTCTTAAAATATAAAATTTGTTATCTTAAATAAAAAAGATAGATTATATCGAAAATAATCTCTGACTCCTAAAACTAAAGGTTAAAAGATGTTGTTAACTTCTTCTTTTTTTGTGTCAAGCTGTTTTTTTTTTATTACTAAGATCACTTGTTATTATTGTTTTGTAATAAAACCAAAAAAAAAGATGGATGATGTTGTTTAACAAAGAAACGTAACTTATTACTTCAAATAATTTTTTTTATAGAGACGACGTATATAACTTAAACTCAAAGAGATATAATTACCTCCCATCTCCAAGGATTAAAGTGGAGTGCATTAGGATGAACTGATGGGTCCAAATGAACAGCACTGAATACTGGTAGGACCTTCCAACCCGCTGGAATCACATAATCTACAATTCACAATATTTAAAACATTATTATAAACATAGAAAAATAAAATTAATTAATTAATCGTAAAAAATGCAAAAAGTTCATGCATGCATTATTACATATGAACATTATTTTAAAAAAATATAGTAATATTTTGGAGCATTACAGGTCAAACACACATACAAACCTTTAAATTTGACATCTTTAAGTGCCTTTCGGTGCACAAATTTGACAACATTCCCATATCTTAAAGCTTCATTTATTACCTGTATTTAATAAAAACAATATAAATCAAATTAAAGAAATAAAAACTAATATACTTATTATTCATCTTGGCTCAAATTATAATTATTGTTTCTTATCTTTATTTTTACATATAAGATATTTGAAAAGGGGCTTTTTTTTCTATTAAAATTATAAGAGGGCAAGAAATCACATTTGCTCCTCTATTTATAGGTCACCATTCAATAATTGAGGTGTCGATAGATAATTATTTTTATAAACGACAATAGATAATTTGAGATAAAGAGAATAATAAAAATATTACCTTATTCTCAAAATACTTGACGCTCTTTTTAAAATTATTTATCTCAAAATACTTATTATCCTAAATATAATATTTTTTTAAAGAATACGCGAAAAAGAATTACGAAGATAATTTGAGACGAACGAAATATAATATTCCGTAATGATTGTAGTCAGCGCATTCTCACAACCTTTTGAGTGAAGTCCATCTTTTGGTAATCTTCCCAATTCAATAACTCCTTTTCCTTCGTGCTCCGTATGTTATCATGCTCTTCCTACATCATTTGTTAGTAATAAAATAAAGTTTAGAAACTTAAAAAAAAAAAACACGTCAAAAATATAATGATTATAACTATTTTCTTATTAAAAACAATATAATACTACTCTATGTAACTCTTTTATAGTCTTTGATTTCAAGAGAACATGCATAAACTATAGGGAATTTAGGTATACAATCATGCCAAGTGTGATTTTGCATATTCTTCGCTAAATTTCTGACTCCATCGCTGTACACAACACTTAATATTTGTTTTTCTAAAATATCAAATATTTCAAAACAAATTCAATTTATCAAGATCATAACGAATACAAATATTACCTTAAGTTGATCGAGAGCAGTTTGTGATTGACCAATAAAAAACACAACCATAGCCATTAGGAGAGAAGTGGTCTCATAACCACCAAGTAAAGAATCAAGAACAAAGCTAACTTTTTCCTCTTCAGATAAGGTATCAACACAAAGAAGTATTTCTAGAAAATCATTCTTTTTACTATCACCATCAACAACATGTTTTCTTCTTCTTTCCTCTATAATTGCTTTGATAGTTGAAGATATTCTACTTCTAGCCTGTAAAGAAAAAGAAAAAATAAAGTTGAATTTCACATGCCTAACTTTATTAATCTTTTTGCAACAAAAGCATATCTAAAAACAAACAATTATATATATATGCTTTAAATAATTATTATATAATTAAGTAGTGTAATTAATAATTAAATGAACCTGCACTGCTCTTGCATATGGAGTTCCAGGTATGTATAGTGGTAAAGAAATTAATCCTCTCATAAAAGCAAGAAAATCTTGAAGAATTAATGCACTTTGTGGATTATCTGGAGTTAATCCAAGAACTTGCTTCACTATCACATTGAATGAAAACTGCAATAATCAAACCACACACAAAAAACACAATTTTATTACTAGAGTATCACAATTTAAATTTTATACACTGACAATACAAAAAAATAGAAAAAATTACACATTTGGTCACTCAGTCAAAAGTATTTATAGGCCCTAGATGATATACACTAATTTTATGTATATTTATACATTTGCTGATATTTTTTTTTTTTAGATGAATGGATATTTAAATTAATTTCTCATATACATAACTGTATCAACTCTTATCAATATCCTAAAATAATATAAGTAACATTAGATGCAGAGCTACGAATTCTGCTAACAAATTTTGCAAACATGTAGCTGTGGTTTAAAATCTAAATTTTTGTAGAGTAATATCTAACAAAAAAATCTATATGAAACTCAATAATTTTTTTGTAAGAATTCAAAATTCATTAACTCAAAATTTTAATTCCTCTCAAGACAAACACCTAACAATAGACTAAATTATACGTATAGTATATAATTAACATTATTTTTCAAGACTAAAAAGACATTTTTAGATGGAATTAATTAATACCTTTCTTGCCTCTTCCCAGTATCTGACTTGATCTTTATCTTTCCATGATTGAAGAATCTGAAGTGCTAATGTTTCCACATCATTAATAAACTCAGGTTTAGACTTAATTGTGCTGATTAGTGATAATGAAACATTCCTAAGCCTTTTATGTGTGTCACCAACAGCCACAAGCAATGAAACTTTGCCAAGTATACCATGAATTGGCTTTGGATAACTACACTGAAATAACTTATCTTCATTTTGTAATATGAAGTAATTAAGGTCCTGGTCACATGATACCACTGTTGGGGAGAAAAATAAATGTGACTTGAACACTTTCCCATACCTGAAAAAAAAATGTGCATGCAATAATAATTACTGTCAGTTCACCCTTAATCAGAAATCTCAATATTCAAATCTCAAATATCTTGTGAAGTATCTTACATGATGTGAATTTAAATTATATACAGATACTGAACACCATATGAGAGACTAAAAAATTATAATCCTTAAGGAGGGGTAGTACTTTAATTTTTTTTTTAAAAAAAGACATAATAATGAAGAAGCATGTTACTTACCTAGAACAATGTTGTTGAAGGAAAGTACCAATAGAATTAGAAGGATGAGGCTTCAAAAAGGAAAGGGTTTCACCAAGTAAAGGCCATCCAAAAGTGCCCTTGGGAATAACATGAAGAGTAGTACCATAATTATTGAAGAACAAAGGCCAAAAATGGTTTAAAGTTATGCCAATTACAAAACTAATAACTAGGGTGATAACAATTATCAAAAGACTACCTTCTTCACCCATTGAAGTTTTAATTTTATGAGTGATGAGAAGAAAGAAAATGGATTTTTATGAAGTTGGTAGCAAATTGGTGTTGGGCTTTACTACATATTTATAGAGAGGAGGTAGAGAAGGGGGAGAAAAAAAAGCTGTTTATGGAGGAAAGGAAACAAGCTTTTAATTATTTCTACTTAGTATTTTATTCTTTTCGTCTCAATTTATATGATACACTTAAAATTTCAATATTCGATTTTTAAACTTTAATCGTAAATTCAAATATATAAGCTTTGAATTTTTTGAAATGAAATTTACTATTTTCATTTCAATTTATTTATCTTATTTTCTTTTTAAATCTATCTCAAAAAAGAATATATATTTTTTTCCTTTTTAACAATATTTTAAATACAACTTTTTATATGATATGTTTAAAATCATAAAACAACATTTTAATACATTTTACGTATCTTTAATTGAAGACCACAAAATTCAAATTCTTTTTATTTTCTTACACTCTATATTAAGTTAAAATCAGATAAACATATTTTGAAACTACATAAAAAAAAAACAAGTCTTATAATTCACAATATGTAAAATATAAAAGAAATTTGAGTAAGAAAATTGATTGACTCTTAAAAATTTTAATTATATCATATAAATTAGAACGATGAAATAATGAGGCTGAAGTAAATTTTGTCAGATGCATAGGAAATGAAACCAAGCTAGTCTGGGATCTACTCCTATACAAACAGTAGGTACAGGTTATGGAAGAAAGATACTGTACCAAACTACCCATTTATGAATCATATTTAACTATTTTTATACATAGACAATACTAAAGTTTTTTTTTTCGACTACTCCATCTTGCACCATTTTAACTATCCTCCTCCGTTCCGTATTAGTTGTTTTAATTTTTAAAATTATTTATTTTAAGATATCTTCTTCATTTAATAATAGTTATTTATTATATTATTTCGAAATTTTTAATAATATTTGTTTATTTTATAAAATTAATGTATAATTTTACACGTCATATCTAATTTACTTTTATCATTTATTATAGTCATTTATTTATTACATTTTTCAAGACATTATATTTATTGTATTCAAAGAGTAATATAGTAAAAGTATTCAAAATCAATAGTGGACAAGTATTATTGGATAGAAAAAAATATATATTAATTTATAAATTAGGATAAAGTTAATTTCTTTTATTTTTTATCTTAAAATTGTTTATTTTAAGGAAAGTAAATAAAATTGATTATGCTGAAAACAAAATTAAGGATACATTAATAAACAATACTTCTTAAAAGGCTTGCGAAAGAGTAAATATGAAAATTAATATGGGTACATCTGTGGGGAAAATATAATAAATATAAGATATAATTTATTAAATTACTTGTGTTTTATAAAAATAAACTGATTTTTCTTCTTAAATATTGTGCATACATTTATATATTAAGGGTATAATTGAGATTATAAACTTTAAACACAAGTGTTATATTTAAGCTTATAAATTTTTTTTGGCTATTCGACTATGATATGTTTTATATATACACCAATTGATTCTGAGTCAAAATTAGAGAAAAATTCATAAGTCAATCACCTCTAACATGTTTCGTTTAAGATTATAAGAGAATTTTTAATTTGATTGATATTTTCATTTTTTATTCTTAATTTTATTTTTTCTAATTCTCAAAAACTACGTTTACAAAATGGAAGAGTTCTATCCCTTAAGGGAGCAAAGACGGATTGGTTAGGCCTCTTCTATTCCGTTCTTTGTTCGTAGTGCACTGAACACACTTAGTCTATCCTTATCTCTTCGACATGGTTAAAATTCCAAATTCTTCTTCCATTTCATATACGTTTTCATCCTTTCTTTAAAAAAATATTTTTTCGTAAAACAAATAAAATACTTATTACCAATTTCAAAATTATTGTCTAAACACACAATTATTTAGTACTATGCAATCACCATTAACACTTTCTAATTTTTGCCCACCTCCACCCTTGATCTCAAAATATTTGTCATTTTCAAATTTCCAAAAAAAAATAATAATCTTTTTTATTTTATTTCTTCATAGTAATTATTTTTAGGATTATAAATGCCTCAATTATAACAGAAAATAATGATAATATCATACTCAATTATATCGCAATATTTTGGGAAATGAAGTAACCAATCGTCCAACACAATGAAACTAGTTAGAAAGAAACCAAGGAAACAGTAATCTAGTCTGTTGTTACGAAGTTGCAGTTGAATTTATTTTCATCGCAACTATATAAAGAACATACTACACACATAAATATATAAGGTTAAATACAATATTTAAAATTTTGTTACAAGGAATGTGTTTTATTCAAATACTTAATTTGTAGAATTATATTAAAATATTTTATTTATATCTATTCTTTTTATACTCTAGTTTGTGCGATTATATTGAATATCTAATAGCTACATTCACCTTTCATCAATTCGACAAAACAGTACCTGGTTAGGAATCTAACTTTTTGCATGGGATAAGATTTCATATCTGATTTTTTAATTGTGAACATGTCACTTTTTTATCTTGAAAAAGATGTCAAAGACAATGGCTAAGTTACCAAATGTCCATTGTCAACTAGCTAAATTAAGGCAATAATTTAAATAGACATGTTTTTGAAATCTTCCCAACATTAGGTAAAAAAATTCCACTCGTGTGCAAGAAGGGGACATAGAAGTGTTTCAAAGGTCAAAATTAGTGTCCATTATTAACGTTTGATAATCATGACACGAGCAGAGGTAGATCCAGAATTACAAGTTTGGGGTTTTAAATTTCCTTTTATAAAAATAGAACGACTTTTTATTGATAGTGGGGTTGTGGAAATCATTTCCATGACCCTTTCTTACCACTAAGTTGTCCATCAATTTTGTTAGGATTCACGAGTTAATACACATATATATATTTATTTAATTTTCAAGTCTAAATACAAGATTTGCGAAAAAACAATTGGATGCGTCCGAACTCCACCTAAGCTTTGCATCTGATGTCATGTGTACCAAAGGCAAATTCAATGTTACAATATTAAATTTATCCAAAATCAATATTTTTACCGCTACGTAAAAAATTAAACTAATAAATAATAAATATAAACTCACAATTTTAATAATATAATGTGTTAAAAACTAACAGTATTTAAAATTGAATTAATTTTTTTTAATTATGAAACCGTCTATATTTGTATCAATGTATTTTACTTCAAGTTATATATTTAGGCATGACTAGACATGGTGTGCCCTATTTACTGCTTATACATAATTACTTGTCCGTCTTTTATGTTCAAACTTTTTTAAAAGATGCTACATCTTTGTCTTATAGTCTCGTCAATAATTCATGAGCTAGGTACTCATGTTATTTAATCACTTTGGTATAATAAGCTGGTAAAAGAAAAAATTGGAATTAAAATAATGAAGCGTATACAAAAGTTAACAATGGCAAGCTTTGATGACGATAAACCAGATGATAAAAATAAAATTATATTAAGAAAATATATTGTAAAAAAACATAAAATCTACTGAAAGAATAATCTCTGCAAGTCTTTTTATAATGAATGCATATTTGTTTTGGGTAAGGGAAACTTTAGTTTATAGAAGTTCAAAACTTTTACCTCAAAAAAAGAGTTACCCAAATATAAGAAAATTGTATTTTTATTTTGAAAAAAAATGAAAATCAATTATACTAACTCTTTATTCTTCCTTCGAAAGATGCAAAAAATCCAACCAAGGTAAGAATTTTTTTAACAAATTCTAACACATAGAAGCTTTGTAAGAAACAACATGATATTTTAATTAGGCAAAAGCTTTTACAAGTGTTTAATTAGCCTCGACAAGTCATAAAATTCAAGTTTCTTTCAATTGAAACTAATATGTAATTATAAAAAATAATATTTATGTAATTAATTTATTTACAAAATAGATGCTTATATATATAGGCTATACTAAAATTTGTTGAGAAAATTTAATGAATTATATAATTGAAGTATATAACGCATGATATTAATATTACAAGACATGTTTTATCAAATACTGCAATCCATTGAGCCATTGAGGGTACAAAATTATATTGCTTTTTTACCTAACACTTTTTCTTACATTTTTCTTCTTTTTGTTTTAGCACCTGTCTAGTCTTTATTATTTTACTATCTTGTTCTTTAATTTTATTGTTTTTTGTTTAAGTAATCGTTTAAGTATTCATGTTGTTATTGTTCTTTTTTATATTTATTGTATTTTTTTTGTATGTGATTTTATTAAGTTTTATTTGAACTGAGAATCCATCAAAACGTAAAGTTTTTCTATCTTGACAAGATAGAGATAAAACTACATATACATCACGCTCTCTAAAAGCTAACTCACTCAAGAGATTATACTAAATACGTTGTTATTGTTGTTGTGTCTGACATTTAATTAGCCTAAAAAGATGGTTTTGGCCAATAAGGGACTTGGAAAGATCAATTTTAATATCTAATTTTGGGATCGGTAATTTGATATTAATTCATCTACGTTAAGAGTCAAAAGAAGGTGGAAAAGAAACATAAAAAAGTTAAGATCAGATTCACGTGTGCTTGTTATGTTCCAATTTCACTTTTTTTTAATGCTTTCAGTTAGTTTTATTAATTTTTAAAGTTAATCTCAATCAAATTAACTAAAAAATTTAAAACTAAATTTAGATATTCAAAAATTATACGAAAAATATTATTCTCCGTCTCATTTTATGTGGCACTTTTTGAATTTCGAGATTCAAATCAGTCTAACTTTGACCGTGAATTTTTTATATATCTTTTAAATATTTTTAATTATCAATTATTGTGACTTATAATAATTTTTACGTAGATTATAAGTTTATAAACTTCATTTCAAAAAGTTTAAAGAATCCATGCGTAAATTGGCGATCAAACTTAAACGGTTTAACTCTCGATAAAACGAAAAGTGCCACATAAATTAAAACAGAGGAAATATTATGTAAAGCTCACAGACTTACAAGAAGCGAAACATAAAAACTAATTTAAATGGAGAAGGTTTCTTCCTGGTGCTATTAATTGTCATGTTTTTCTTGTACACACCTTAATATATATTATTGAAAGATTTTATTTAACTAGGTTATTTAATTAAATACTAATACTATTATTTTTTTCATAATACAAGTTTTTCTTAATTTTGTAAACAATAAAAATTTAAAATAATGATATTTTGTAATCATGATAACGTAACTAAATAGGATTGAGAGTACATAAAATAAATTTGAGGAGAAATTTTGGACTTTTGATAGAGAAAAAGCCGACAAAATAAATGAAAAGAAACTAATAAGGTCAATCTTCTTCAGCGGCACACCTATACGGCTTCCATTATAGTTTACTAATCAAGTACATACATGCTCACTTTGTCCAATTAAAAATAGGAGCAAGAACTAAAAAACTTGAGTCGAAATTTGAATTTTTATGGGTTGAACTTAAAATATTTTTGAATTATTGAATTTTGAATAAATAATCTGTATACATTTAATGAATTTTCAATTATAAACTTCATAGTTTGAACCAAAGTAACTTGTAATCAACATATTGACTCACTTATTGAGTAACGTCTGTGCGTATTTTATCTTTATAGATCTCACTTGTAGTATTATTATAGGGGTGTGCATTTGGTTTGGAATTATGTATTATCATTCGATTTATCAGTTTTCAGTTAATAAATATGCTAAATCAATAATATTTTTTTTGGTTCGATTTATTGATCAATTTATTTTCCGCACACCTTTAAATATTACACTAAATATATTGTTGATGTTGTATATATTTTCTAAACGTTTTAATTTGTTTCCTCCATGTCCATTACTTTTTAAAATTGTAATTGCATGAAATGTCTTTTTTCTGTGTCTTTCTTTTTTGAAGGTAATGGACATTTGTTTATTTAAATTCAAACCTATGGTTGAACATGTGGAAAACAATGTGAGTTGAAAAATATGACGTAAAAGAGAAGAATTTCAACAGCATTGATGTAATCTTTTATATAGGCATAAAAAAATAAGTGCGCCGCACAAGTATTTTTTTAGTTTCCCACTAGTTAGTTGTCCTTGTTTTGATTTGTTTGATTAATTTGAGTTTGCACTGCGTAATTAGGAATTTGAGGGTATGAATACTAATTAAGATCATTAAGTAGACGCCAATTTAATATTAATTGTAATTGGATATTCTGAAAATAGGTTGAAGTTGAACTAGACTGTATACATTCTATGAACACGGGCAAAATTAAAAGCACAACTTCTCAAGTGTTGGAGGAATTTTGCAAATAGTAATGTACTATGAATATACGTATAAAATAAACTAAGAATTTTTTTTCAATATTTCTTGTTAGAGTGGGTAAAAGTCTCATATTGGTTGGGAAATGGATTGATGGTCTCTTTATATGAACTTGAAAAATCCTATCCTCGTGAGCTAACTTTTGAGGTTGAGTTAGGCTTAAGTATCATATTTGAGCCATGTTCATCCCCGTTTTGGGCTCCCAATTCATACTCCAGTCGGGCCTAAGCATGAAGGGGATTGTTAGAGTGGGTAAAAATTCCACATTGATTAGAGAATGGACTGATGGACACCTTATATCAATCCTCCCTTATGAGCTAACTTTTGAGATTTAATTAGATCCAAGTATCGTACCTTTACATTTCTTTCCAAACCAAATATTGATATATTAATAATCAAGAACAGTTCAAACATTGACATGATGTTTGTTTGAATTTTTGCATAGCTCTTGAGTAGAGTACTTATAAGTTTGAATTTTGGTAAAGCAGAGTTTAGAAAATAATATGTATGTATGTATTTTTTTTTTTTTTTTTTTTTTTTTTTTTTTTNAGCTATTGGTTTCCCAACTGCCGATGCTATAGACAACAAAGACTTCTTTGCAAACAAATCTGGAGATAAGTTTGGTAAAGAAATATGTATGTATTTATTTTGAGTTATAATTGTTTTTTTTTTTTTTAAATACTCCCTCAGTTTCAATTTGATTATCTTATTTTGATTTGAAACAAACTTAAAAATACTGCTTTAACCATAATAAATTAATTTCCACTACACATATTTTCAAAATGTTTTAGACCTCAAACTCAAATTTTGATTTAAAAAACTTTATCGAATCAAATGATACCACATAAAATGAAACCGATCAAATAATAAAATGAGATTGTGAAGAGAAAAAATCTTGGAGCTATCTAAGCCAAAAGTTAGTCGTTTGTACATAGGGCAGCAGAATCTAAATGTTTATGAGTTTCTTTTGGAAACCCTACCGTCCTACGTGTACTTTCATTAACCAATAGGTATAACATAATGCCTTTATTGATTGGGTACGGATAATCGTAGACTGATCACTTTTTACGAGCGACAAAATAAAAAAATTCGTAAAAATATTTAAGATAATATATATACACACATAAAAAAAGTATTATTTTTGATTGATCTACTTTCTATAAGTTTTGATATACATATTATACATATATTTTTGTCGAATGTAGTTCAATTGACCACCCTTAATTACTTGTTGCTATGTTTCTACATACACTTCAACTCTCGTGAAACCAAACCCTAACAGGCTATCCCGGCTGGAAATTAGCGTTATTGTCCTTTTTTTCTCGTGAATTTTTTTGTGGTGTGTGAGGATGTGTCTGGCATGCACGCCAAACGGTACTTCACACACCCAAAGAGCAGAGGCATTGACATATGTAGCGAAAGATAAAATAAAGTAGGGTAAATAAGCCCCTCACGCGTCAATAGCGAGTGTATCACAATCAATTTTCCATGTCAGCTGAAAATTTCAAACACAATGAGAATTGACATGAGATATCTAAAATGAACAAAATCTAATTAAAGTGTCTAAGTGAAAATTGTTGTCAGGAGTCATATGGATTTGACCCTTTTTTCCATATTTATAGTAAATCATGAATACTCATAACAAAATTTTTGACTTCGCCAATATAAATTTTTTTACTGTCATAAACAATATATATATTTCGACAATTTGAGGACATTTTTTGTGGACAAAGGTATTTTCTCCCCTATTGATTGACCAAGTACGTTAGTCAAAGGGAAATATAATATAGTGACTTTAATTAAGAAGATGCCATATAGAAAAGATTGAATCACACTTCTTACACATATGATGTGCACTTGCTTAAATGTCTCCATCTATATTCATTTCTATGAAGAAATTAAGAAAGAATTACTGGTGCTACATACAGCTTTCTTTTTTAGTTCACAGACAACGAGAAGAGTGACACAGTACTACTGTAAATACTCACAGAGCGTTGAATTGAACAGTTGTATTACAATGTCTTTTCAAGTGGATTCGATCGAATTCAATAGTTTTAGACCAGATATATGTATTTGTATTTAATAATTCATTGAATATGTATAAATATCTTATAAAAAAACTTTCCAACATTAATCATATTTAATTGAATTTCAATGTGAATATCGAACATCAGGTGAAAATTCAAAAAGAAAAAAAAATTATCAAAAACTTGATAGCCTGATTTTGGTTTTTTTGGAGCATTTAGAACAAATAAATTCAAATTTCTAATTTCACCATATGTTGCCATCTCCAACTCATCTCTATTTTTACTCTTCATTCTCTATATTTGGAGAGTAAAATAGAGAATGAGTTCTCCAATCACTCTCTATTTCACTCTCTATTCTTCCATTATAGAGAGTTGAATAGTAGTTCTCACTCTCTATTTTATTTTTTGATTATTATAATATTATTTTTATTATATTACTAATTGAGTCTTTATCATTTGTAATTATTTTCTAATATAATATAACATTTAAAATATATTATTAATAAGTTACTACTTCCGCCCAAATTAATAATTTTTCTATTTTATTTTTTAAAATAAATGGTCAATTTAAATATGTAATTTAAAGTTATTTAAATATTATTTATATTATATAAGATTATTAATTAAGTTTCTAATATTTGTAATTATTTTCTAAGTAATATATTATCTAAAACATATTATTGTTAAGTATACTACTTTCATCCCGAATTAACAATTTTTCTAATTTAATTTTAATTTTTTTTTGTCATTTTAAATATGTAATTTAGATTATAATTATTTTTCATTATGAAGTATGCACAAATTTTACATGACAATTCAAACAATCTATTTTTATGTTTTAGTGATAAATTGTTAAACTACACTTTTTAAAGAGCATGAAAATATTTGATGCAATAGTTTAAAATGAAATAGGGGAAGTAAATTAGTACACGAAATAATTGGATACAAGATGAAATTGTTAATTTAAACAATTTTTAGCTATACATAAAAAGTAAGGACAAAAAATGTTTATTTTGAACTTCGTAATACATTAATAGAACATTTATGAGAGTAACATAATAGTCTTGAAAATTGAGTATTTATGTAAAATTTAAAATAAATTTTATGATAATACAATATTTATGATGCAATTATATTTCATCAATGATTTCACTTTTATTTGAATTGTTCGTTAATATGTATTATATATAATATTTATTGCAATTGTGCTACATAGAAATTTAGAATAAAATATAATTTTATATTAAATGAAGAATTTGAAAATAAAATAAAATTTTGTATTACTAAAGATTATAGAGTGATTGTTTACAAAAAGAAGAAATGATTTATACTATGAAATAAGAAAATAAGAATGAAATAGAAATAATAATAATATAATATTAAGGAGAGAGAGAAAAAGATTGTTTTTTAGAGATTAAAATAGAGAATTGAATTGGAGTTGGTTGTCTGAAAAAATAGAAAACTCTATATTTAGAGAGTAAAATAGAGGATAGGGTTGGAGAAGATGTCAAAGGGATAGGTTGATTTTAAATTTGAATAAATTTAAGTTTGATGAATTAATAAATGGATAATTTATTAATGTGCTCAGTATTACTTGGCCTGAATTTGATCATGTAAAAATAAGTTAAACAAAGGGTCACAACTCAATTACATAATTTGTCAACTAAACTATACCTAAGTTTTAGTTGTTGTTTTTTCTATAAAAAATATTATCTATTAATTAGTTATCAAATAGTTGTCACGGAATATTAAAAAAGTGAAAATCTTACAAATATTTTGATAAGTTGTTGTTATGAGTCAATTTGTCTTGCTATATATTTTAGCTCAAATTAGTTCAATATTCATGTGAGTTATGCTCAAATTATTTCATTGCAAATATGTCCAGCTCAATTCATCCAACCTAAATTGGATTGATTGATTTATATTTTCATGAGCTAAAATGATTAATTAAACATGTTGGATGTATCATTTCTTTATATCGCTTGGGCTCTAGTAGAAATATTGTCATGTGATCAAAAGGTCACAGATTCAAGCTTTGAAAATAGTTTTTAACAAAAAAATATAATGTAAAACTGTTTACAATAGGTTATTGTGATTAAATCTTTCTCGAAACCTTATTCATAATGAAAGCATTAATACACCAAACTTTATACATTTGCCTGTAAAAATATGTAAGTATAGGGAAACCACAACTAGTAGCTATTACCACATTTAGTGAAACACTATGTAGGGAGTCTAATAGTGCTGTATTTGGGCATTGGCATAAAATGAGTGCATGCATGAGTTGCATGGGGCTGCGGTTTACACGTTGTGTTGTGAGAAATTAGGAACAGATGAAAGAGAGTTTTGAGTCAAAGCTTTTAATTTTTGGTCCAAACTTACTGACACCACCTCGTGCATTCTTGAAATGTGTGTTCATTCAGGAATCACCTTCCAAACAAATTAAAGGACTATTTTCAACATTATATATCACCACATTTTTTTCTTATGCGGAGTTAGGTGGTGTTTGTGGTTTGGAATTCGGATGAATTCACTAATTTTTTTTAAAGATTATGTATTTATATTAGAAAATTAAATATATATATATATATATATATAATAATTTGTAAACTCTTAACAAAATTGATTTACAGTTCAGTGGTTAGGAAGGACGGTGAAAATGTTTTTTACACTATTGTTATGGGTTCGAACACCATTATCAACAAAAATTTCTCTTGCTTTGCAATATTCTTCTCTTTTGTTCTAAAACTTAGAACCCTCAAACTCTTAGGGGTCGTTTAGTACAAACATTGATAATGGAGGGATTAGTAATGAAGAGATTAGTAATGCAGAAATTAGTAATGCATGGATTAGTAGTGCATGGATTATTTTTTGTCAAGTGTTTGGTTCATTACTTTCCACTTAATCTTGTGTTTAATTTAAAACTCTTGATGGCACAGTGCATTTTTAATTTTTGTTGGCCAAATATATCTTAAACTTAACATAGATTTAAGACTACTTAAATTGTTCAATACTTAAATCTTATTAAAAAAAAATAAATAGTTCAAGTGGTTAATCGACAAACTACCTTGAATAAAAAAAAATGAAAAAAAAATTTAATGAAATAATTAAATTACACTAAGCGGATTAGGAGAATTAAAAAGAATATTTATAACCATTCCAATATAAATAAAAAGAAAATTAAATTACAAAAGAAATTTAGGAATAGGAATAAGGGGATAGTTTAGTCATTTAGGGGTCTTATCCAAGGTTTAACAAACCTTGGATTAGTTATCCCTTCATTTTCTAGGGATAAGATAAGACCATATATGTTGGATAAGCAATCCATGGATTAACTTAAATAAAGTAACCAAACAATGTATTAGATGGACTAAATTTTAATCAAGGGACTATTTTATTTAATACCGCCTATCAAACGGATCCTTATAATACTAGCTCTGCCTCTATAATTATTTGAGTCATTTGTATAATAGTAAGGATATACATGAGTCACTTTTATAGGAAAATAATATATTAACTTTAAGTGACAAAATTTAAAAGTATATCAGACCCTTTTCTTTTTTTTCTTTCTATTAAGTATTGTATGAGATCAAAGAGGAAAATGAAATCGATTAATAAGATTGGAGTCCTTATTTGGAGATGTTAACTTCATAGTAGAGAGGTTCAAAATTCAGTTTGAAGTGTCAAGTTTAAATTTTAAATTCACTGATTATATTGAATACAATTTTATCCACTTGTTATCTTTTGAACATAAAATTAGATGTTAACTTTGTATTAGATAAATTTAAAATTCAATCTAAAGTTTCGAATTTAAATCTCAAACCTACTAATTATATTGAAATTTTAATCTTATCCACTTGTTTGTGCTACAGAGCAAAATGGAAAAACAAAAGGCAAATATACATTGGAAAGAAAAGCTACTCGATCAGTTAGCTGCTAACTTTAATTCTATTAGACTCTTTGATATTTANATGTGTGTTCATTCAGGAATCACCTTCCAAACAAATTAAAGGACTATTTTCAACACTATATATCACCACATCTTTTTTATAAGCAGAGTTAGGTGGGGTTCGTGATTTGGAGTTCGGATGAATTTATTAGTTTTTAAAAAAATATATAATTATGTATTTTTATTAGAAGATTAAATGAATATATATGTAATAACTTGTGAACTCCTAACAAAATTGATTTACAGTTCAGTAGTTAGGAAGGACGGTGAAAATATTTAATTTTTACACTATTGTTATGAGGTCGAACACCATTATTAACAAGAATTTCTCTTGCTTGGCAATATTCTTCTCTTTTGTTCTAAAACTTAGAACCCTTAAACTCTTAGGGGTCGTTTAGTACAAACATTGATAATGGAGGGATTAGTAATGTAGAAATTAGTAATGCAAAGATTAGTAATGCATGGATTAGTAGTGCATGAATTATTTTTTGACAAGTGTTTGGTTCATTACTTTCCACTTAATCTTGTGTTTAATTTAAAACTCTACAAAAAAAATTCTTTCCTATTATACCCTTGTGTTATTTTGAGATTGTTTATTTCATGTAACTGGGTCAAGGTAGATAATCACATGACGATATTCTTTTTTAGGATTATCTATTCCATTTAACTAGTTATATATATATATATATATATATATATATAATTGTTATTAATTTTAAGGTGTGATATAGCACAAAAGAGATCCTTGATGGCACAGTGTATTTTTAATTTTTGTTGGTCAAATATATCTTAAACTTAACATAGATTTAAGACTACTTAAATTGTTCAATACCTAAATTTTATTAAAAAAAACAAATAGTTCGAGTGGTTAATCGACAAACTACCTTGAATAAAAAAAAAATCAAAAAAATGGAAAAAAAATATTACTGAAATAATTAAATTACACTAAACGGATTTGGAGAATTAAAAAGAATATTTATAACCATTCCAATATAAATAAAAAGAAAATTAAATTACAAAAGAAATTTAGGAATAGGATTAAGCAGTGGTGAATTTACAGCCAAAAATAGGGCACCCGCACCCGTGGTCTCTTCGTAAAATTAGATATTTTATATGTATATTTTTTAAGATTTTGTATAATATTACATTCTTGCACCCGTACTACAAGAAGTCTAAATGGTCCGCATGGTTAAATGTTGAGCTTTTGACCTTGAGGATTAAAGATCAATTCTCACTTCAATACATTTTACTTGGTGCACGCTCATGTTCAAAAAATCTTAGATTCGTCTCTGAGAATAAGGGGATAGTTTTGTCATTTAGGGGTCTTATCCAAGGTTTGTTAAACCTTGGATTAGTTATCCCTCCATTTTCTAGGGATAAAATAAGACCATATATGTTGGATAAGCAATCCATGGATTAACTTAAATAAAATAACCAAACAATGTATTAGATGGACTAAATTTTAATCAATGGACTATTTTATTGAATACCGCCTATCAAACGGATCCTTATAATACTAGCTCCGCCTCTATAGTTATATGAGTCATTTGTATAATAGTAAGGATATACATGAGTCACTTTCATAAGAAATAATATATTAACTTTAAGTGACAAAATTTAAAAGTATATCAGACCCCTTTTTTTTTCTTTCTATTAAGTATTGTATGAGATCAAAGAAGAAAATGAAACCGATTAATAAGATTGGAGTCGTTATTTGGAGATGTTAACTTCATAGTAGAGAGGTTCAAAATTCAATTTGAAGTGTCAAGTTTAAATTTTAAATTCATTGATTATATTGAATACAATTTTATCCACTTGTTATCTTTTGAACATAAGATTAGATGTTAACTTTGTAATAATAAATTTAAAATTCAATCTGAAGTTTCGAATTTAAATCTCAAACCTACTAATTATATTGAAATTTTAATCTTATCCACTTGTTTGTGCTACAGAGCAAAATGGAAAAACAAAAGGCAAATATACATTGGAAAGAAAAGCTACTCGATCAGTTAGCTGCTAACTTTAACTCTATTAGAATCTTTGATATTTATACAATGCTATCTTTGGTCATTTTCACAATAAAATTAAAATTGTGTCATATTCTGTTCGACCACTTTTTACGTTTTATTCGTTCTACTTCTATCTCTTCTCAAATTATTGTTATAGCTAACTTATTACAACTCCTAATTGACACAACGACACACTTTTTTTCAAATATATGATGAACCATATCAGTCTTGTTTCTCTCGTCTTTGTCTATCATAAATATCACTCTCACCTTACTCAATATAACTTCGTTCCAAATTATACCGCTCCTATTATATATTCGTACATCTATCTGAACTTCATTTATCTCTACTATATTACGTTCATGACTCGTCAGCATAGGAACACTACATATTCTTTGTATAAAAATCCTTAATATCACTAATTTAAAGGAATTAGAAAAAGGCATTATCCTTAGTACTCTTTAATGATCATTAAATTAGTCACCCACCATGCACATATTCACGAACAAGTTTTCACTTTATTCTAATTAATAATTATTGATGTTAATGCTGTTGATCAATGACATCATCAATTACAGTTTAAAAACAAATTAAATTAAAGTTACTTAATCCTAATAAAATAAATTGTTTTAGTAGTAATATTGGTCCCCTACCCTGCTTAGCCATCACCTTAACGAGGGGGAAAATTATAAAGTTTGAGGAGTCCAAGAAGAATATATTGCAAAATGTGCTTATCTTTTTTATATCTTTTTTACTTTAAAATTTCAAAACTACTTTTCCTCTTTTTATTCCCTTCTATTATAGTAGAGAAATTTGGAAACTAATATCAAAATAATTTGTCCTAAATATATTTAGTAGCAATTGAGTTAAATGTTATTGTATTCATAATCACTAAAGCCTTTAACGATATTTATATATAACGCGAATTATAAATAAACATATTGTTAAATGTTATTCTATTCATAATTACTAAAGCCTTTAACGACATTTATATAGAACGCTGATTATAAATAAGCATACTTATTATTGTCGCTAAATAATTATCGTAAAATCTTTTATTTATTATGTTATAAGTTTATATATTTATAATTTACACTACTATAAACAAAGAATTTAGTGGTAAAAATCAAAATCGCAATATCAAAAGTTTGATTTCACGATATTATAGTATTCAATATCTATCGTACCATGTCCACTCCTGATGATTGTATATTAATATTAAATAAAAATAAAAGAGCAGTAGGGGATGGAGGGGGGCCTGGTTAAGTGTGGAAACAAAAAGATGAAAAAAAGAGATGTTAATAATTGTGTTTGCCTAATATGAGGAAGCAAAATTTTGCTTGGGATGCCAATTGAGTATTAAGTGACAAGTGATGTTTTTGTTCTTTTGATTAGTGAGAATATTATGGGATGTTTTGGACCACAAATTATATCCCATTTGGTCTAGCAAATGGCAACAATAGCTAATCAAGTTAATTAATCTTATTGATTAACATGGAGAAGAATATAACGTGGTGGATGCCAGATATATACTTAACTTTAAATCATTCAATGATTAAACATGAAGCTTCATTATTACTACAAAAAAATTTAATTCAATTTTAAACCTTCCTATCACAAAATGTATGCAACTATGTAAGTTTCCCCGCCCTATAATTAGTACACATATGCTACTAATTAGAACCCGTTTGGATAGGCTTATAACTTTTGACTATGTGGTGTTTGAATTATATTTTTTTAAAAATAATTTGTAAGTTAAACGCTAAAAGTCATAAGTTGGTCATATCAATTCTTTTAAAATTATTTTTATACTTTTTTTGCCTAAAAATAGATGTTTGAAAACATAATTAAATAATAAAAGTGTGCTCTTTCTAACAACTTAACTTTTTAAATGAGATGATTACACTCTTTAATATGGTATCAGAGCAGACATATGTCCTGATATCGAATCTATCGAATCTCACTGCCACCAAAAAATTTTAAAAAATAATTTCATATTCTTGATCCATGAGAAAGAATCAAACCCATAATCACACACTTCAACACAATTAAAAAAGAATTTAAAAGTCAAAAGTTATTTAAAAATATCCAATCCAAACACCCTCTTATACGTCCTAATTTATGTAATTTTATGACAAAATTCATCAATATAAACAATATTTGATTATTCACCACAATTCAAGTGCCTTGGTCCCAAATTTAAGGCCTCATTTTTTAATATAGAATAATAGGATTATAAGTTTCTTTTAAAAAGAGATAATGGAAAAAATATATATCTAAATTATTAATCCTTTTACGAATTTTACCCTTTAATTATCACATTTTTAAATAAGTTTTTTTAATTTGAAAGTAAAATAAAAACCTTTTATTAAAATTTGACTTTAAGGCCGCCCCTGGTTTGACACAATTTTATCATAAAATTTTAGAGATGATGAAGAGGATAGAGAGGAAAGGGGAAAGTTGCACGTGAAGTGAAGTGGTCCAAATGAACAGTGGGTGGAGGAGGGTCACACAAGTAGTAGGAATATGAGCATAATTATATAAGCTCAAGAGGCGTTTTTATTTACTTTTTATTATTCAAGAGCCAAACGCCACCCGTGCGCCACTTTCCAACTTTATTTCGTTTAAAGCTAAGGTTTTTTTTAATATAAAGACTCATTTAGATTATTATTTTTACTTTCCTAATCCTTCCCATTGTCCCTTTCTCTTCTCTCTCTTTCTATTTTCCATTGTTTCTTTATATGAAGTCAAACTTCTTGGATGCTATTAAAAAATATTATTTGGTTTAATTATTTCATAATTTGAAATTTACTAATCTGATTAACTTTGATTCATGTGATCAATGTTGAAAAGTGATTTTTTTTTATAGTTGTAAAAGAATGATTTTAGAAGAGGAATCATAAAGCAATAGGGTCATGAATTTGATTCATAGAATCAATTGTTGATGCGTCTAATAGGATAATTGCCGACAGTACACCCTTTTGGATATAGTCGTTTCATGTGGCCCTATGTGAACGAACATGAGGTACTTTGTGTATCGAGTTGCTTAACTATTACAAGGAGATTTATGAAGCAACGATAAAATTGTCTCTGTGTGATAAATATATCATGAGTTTAAGCGGTAGAAACAACTATTGATGCTTCCAGTGGGATAGACGACCTATAATAAACTCCTTTGGGCATGACTCTTTCCTCTGTCCTACATGAACGCTGGTACTTTATACACTAAGTTGATTTATTATTAAAAGGAGATTTTGGAGTAACAATAAAATTTTCTTCAGGTGATCAATTGAATAGTGATTTCAGTCATAGAGTAAACTACTAATTCTTGGGTCAAGGTAGACTATCTATAATAACCTCTTAGGATGCAACTCTTCTCTTGAATAATTCATGAACATGAGATCTCTGTGCACCAGATTATCCTCTATTTAAAAAAAGATTATCTTAGTTGTTAAAAACATCTTCAGTTCAATATTGAAAAGAAGAAATATAAAATGCTTATTTTAAGAAACAACCACATACAAAAATCTTTTCAAAAAAGCTATTTTTCATAGACATAAATTCAAGTTTAATACTACAAACATTTGCAATAAGTTGTTCATACTTTTAATTTATTTCACACGAATCATATTTTATTTAATAAGTTTGTAACATGGCACAATTGTTTTTTTTTTCCAGTCACTTTTAAAGAATTTCATCAATAATTATTTTTAAAAAAATTTCTTCTTTCTTTTTTGAGGTGTCCCTCGAAAAGAAAATACAAGAATAGAGTGACCCATCTCAATGAGCACTGCATTGGGGTGGGCTTCTATTTAATGGGTTAATGGACCAATATGAATGGGCTTGACCTTGTTAATGGGTCCCAAAATTCATAATTTCGTAGTTGCTTTCTCTTCTGGTTGCTGCTGTCATTGTGACTTCTTAACAGTTTTTTTGCCTTTTCGTCGACATGAATTGTGGTGGAATGATTGAAGTTTTTTAAACTTTAGTTAGAGCTTAGAGGTTTTGAGTTTGAGTTTTTTGGATATAGAAAAAATTCTACTGGGAACAGTACATCGAGAATGGGCCGTGTAATATACAATCTGAATATAAGCAGAGAAGATATTAGACACTGAATAAAAAATCGAAAAAAAGAAGAGTCTTTCTCGAGGTATGAAACGTTGAAAGCATTTGCAGAAAGTTGCAAAAACTTTTCCTTTTTTTTTTTTTGAAACTATTGGATACTAAGATGTTAGTAATAACTAGATTTTGCTTTTTCTTTTNTTCTTAACAGTCTTTTCGACTTTTCGTCGACATGGATTGTGGTGGAATGATGGAAGTTTTTTGAACTTTAATTAGAGCTTAGAAGTTTTGAGTTTGAGTTTTTTGGATATAGAAAAAATTCTACTGGGAACAGTACATCTAAAATGGGCCGTGTAATACACAATCTGAATATAATCAGAGAAGATATTAGACACCGAATAAAAAATCGAAAAAAAGAAGAGTCTTTCTCGAGGTATGAAACGTTGAAAGCATTTGCAGAAAGTTGCAAAAACTTTTCCTTTTTTTTTTTTTGAAACTATTGGATACTAAGATGTTAGTAATAACTAGATTTTGCTTTTTCTTTTTATTTATTTTAATGTTTTAAACAAATGTTATGTCATGCCAGCTTAAGCGCACCTGAACTTGAACAATTTAGGTACCGATAATTTCATTCACTAAAGTTAAGATAGATCTATAGAATCGCTTAATAATTTATTTATTTTTTGTCTCTACAGAAGTTTGAATACAATATCTTCATAATTTTACTTCACTTCATCGACTAGCTAGGCAGGGCTAGGGTATTATGCGTTCGAACAAACCAAGTAATTTTGCTTAAACTCTATAATTGTTTTGGAAAGCTCATTAAATATGAATAAATACTTAATATCTAACCTAGCGACAAACGCTCAATGATGGAGCCAATTTTTTTTTCACTAATTCATGAGATTGAAGAATTAAAAAAAGTAAACACATAAAGAATCTAATGAGATTCGATATCTACTATATACATAACAAAATAATAATATCAAACTTATATATACAAATTACAACGCAATTTTTCGACAATGAAATTTGAATGAATCTCCTTGCCTCACCCTAACTCCACAACTATATGAGCTATGAGTTTAATGATATGTTTTAAATTAATAAACTTTAAATACTAGCTCCGCTTTCAAAACTACGTTATTTGATATCTAACATGTTCATAACTAGATATTTGCTCTCTCTTTTAAGGTGGAATTATTGGAATGGGGCAATTCTCATATTATAATACTCTTACTAGTTATTTTTATATATCTATATATCTATATATCTATCTATCTATCTATATATATATATATAATATGTTTGAAATGATGATGATTTATTGCAAAAGTAGAGTCAATTTTGACAGATAATGTGCAGACTTGCACGATTTGAGAATCTTTAAACAATTCATACTTATTGTCTTCATTTTGGTTGGTGGCCCTATTTGCTTCGTTGTAAATCATAACTACCAGCAACTTTGATGAACATGTGTCACTTGGGAGTTATATTACATTTTTTCCCTTTACATATAAGTATCAAGCGAACGACAAACATATATTTAATGTATTTATATAAATAAGATTAATGTTTTGAAAAAAAACAATGTATACTCAGCCTCAACTAACAAAAGAACCTAGTGAAAGGTAGATTAATAAGGTTGAGGTGTACAAACCTCAACATTTAAAAGCTTAAATTGTTATTGTGAAATAAATTTAGATGATTTTTAGTTCAAGTATGCGACATATCTTCTCATGTACTAATATGATATTTCTAGTGTACAAACACATCTTCTCATGTCATGTAGCTTGATGCATAAAATTACACATTTTATTCTTTAAATGAATCTTTTATATTTGTCTTTAAGAAATCAAATATATTCCTAGTGGGATACACGTTCCTTAGAAATTAAAGTCATGCCCGAAAATAATTTGTGAGCTATTATGATATGAAACTTATACCCCTCAAAAATTTATTTATTATAAAAGATAAAAATTATAGACCAACAAAAAATTCGGAGAAAATGCAATTTTTTTTTATTTATTTACACAATAAGCAGTAACTGGGCCTCTTAGTGGGCTAACTTATGGGTATAGAGCTAAGCCGCTAATGTAGCCAAAGTTGGGCCTTTTCCAGGAGAGTATGGCACAACAGGAATCCAATATCACTATAAAAAACTCCAATTTCTCTAAACTTATACCGAATAAATTTTTGAAAACTCTAGCACATTGAATTGAAATTTTAGAAGAGTAGTATGATATAATTTTAACACAATGTGTTGGAGTTTCATAAATAATCTGTGAAATTCCTCATTCTCACCATTACGCCACGTAAAAATTGTTATTTGTGAATTTTACCCTATGTTATTATCGATCTATTTGAGAATTTGCTATTTAAGTCCAATATGAAAGTACAATGACTTTCTTAAACTTTATCTTTTATGTAATATTATTCAATGTCATGATCAAAATAATATCTAAATGTTTTGTCCAAAAATAGTTTAACAAGCTAAAAATATTTGTGGTATTAAGTATTGATATCTAATAGTAATAGCAATCGCGATAATAATGGTCTAACAAATTTTTGAATTGATTTGATTGAAATACTCAGATACTTATTTATTTCTATTCATTATTTCTACGGGTTGAGATCCGATTACCCGACCCGTTTAACAGCTTTGCTGGAGTCGTGCCTTCTCTTCGAAGGAAAAAAAATCCTTCCACACGCCAAAATTGGCAAAGTAGTTCAATAATTTACGTATATTCGAACGCCTTTGCGCCTCTGTAAATTCTCCCGTCGTTTCTTCTTTCTCTCTCCGCATCACCGACAGAGAAGAAGAAGAAGAAGGATATACCGATACAGCAATTATTAGGGATTTGTATATTATTTTTTTCAGGTAAAATATACATTCACAACTATTGTTTTCTCCAGCTCAGACGATATTCATTCAGCCATTACTCTTTCTCCGGAATTTGCTTCTCAAACATGTCTTACGCCTATCTCTTCAAGTATATCATCATCGGCGATACCGGTATATTTTTTTCCTGATTTTTCGGGTTTTTTGTGTGTAATTTTATTGTTTAACACCTGATTGGATCTGATCAATAGGTTTCTGGTGAATTTGAATTGAACTTAGTTTGGCTTTTCATGAATTTTGATTATCTCGATCTGGAATAAGGATTTCAATATATGGCAATTCATTTATGCTGCTATGGAAATGTTAAATGTGGTTGTGATGTTTTTATGCACTGCTGGAATTTGAATGTTATGGTTTTTTTGTTGTATCACTTGCTTTTTTCATATATAAATTGATGTTGATCATCTACTCATGATGAATGGCTCGTCTTAAAATGAAGGATTTTATCAGCCGAAGCCATTTGATCTAAGGTCATTTGAAGAGTTTTAGCAATGTGAATGTATTTTATCTATCTAAGGCTAGTAATGGAATTCTTCATTGGTGGTGTAGTTTGCAAAATCTTAACAAGTAAAACAGTTAGTCTTCTTTACCATTGATATAGAGGATGAATTTTGAATGGCTGAGAGTTGGAAATTGTGGTCTAGCTTAGGCTTTCGTGTAGGCAAACTTATTGCTTTTAGAGATAAATTACATGCAGCTTATGGTAAAGATGATCGTTTAAGAGTGTTTTCAGCATTTTAGTTTAAGAAACTGCAGTGTGTTTAGATATTGCCTTTAGGACTAATTAGGATCACCAGTATTTCGTCTAATGATAATTTAACCTCTTGGATTCTTCATGATTTGCCATGTTTTTGTTTGTGTTTATCCATATTCATGCAACTCCTTGTTTTTTATGTGCTGATAGCAGTGCACTTTCTCTTGGCATCTCTTTCATTTCCATTAGATTCTATTGGTTAATTATGTTAAATTGAAGAAGCCTTGTATAACACATCGTTGATAGCGTTATTAATTATGTTATGCAGGAGTTGGAAAATCATGTCTTCTTTTGCAATTTACTGACAAACGATTTCAACCGGTCCATGATTTGACCATCGGGGTTGAATTTGGGGCTAGAATGATCACAATAGACAACAAGCCCATAAAACTACAGATCTGGGACACAGTTAGTGAAACATCTTTTCCTTCTTTCTCTGTTGATTTAATTATCTTTCATGCCTAAAAATGCTAAGATTAATCAACAGTTCAGCTAGTTGTTGTGGTTACTACTTAATAGAAACTTTGGATTATCTATCCATATGCCATATGTCCAAAATTCTGTTGTTGATGGTAGAATCGTTCTTATGGTGTTCTCTTTATTCTGTCATGGTTGTGTGAATGACTAAAAGCATGATCTAACGAGTGTTCTCCATTACAGGCTGGTCAAGAATCATTCAGATCTATCACAAGGTCATACTACAGAGGTGCTGCTGGGGCACTACTTGTTTATGATATTACAAGGTATTCTCTGCAGTGTCTTTGGCCTTTCCATACCTGTAGGAAACTCGAGGTTACATGTCTCATGGTATAAATGAATGTATTTCTTGATCTGTCCTTTTATCATTGATCAATGTTCCATAAATTTTCTTCTACATATTCTTGTTACCCCAGGATGCATTCAAAGGGCAAAGTTCACATCATTGTGAATATATTTTAATCTTTTTTCAGTTTTTTGTTAATTTTCTTACAGAACATTTTTGATGTTTACCTAATGAATGATGAACATTCCGTTCTAATCTTTTCATTTTATTACTTTTAGCCTTTCTAATGATGTTCCAGTCAGATGGCTGACATGCCTTTGTCTATGAGAGCATCAGAACAAGTCTGTAAAGCTATATAAGCACTGGGTTATTTTGTTCTTATTCCTTTTGTCTTCAACTGAAGGAAACTTACTATTAAACTAAGGTGTATTTATCAAGAAATTATGGAAGTCTGGTCTATTTGATGTAGTGATGATTTTGTTTTCCCCATGCCAAAACATTTTAGGAGGGAAACATTTAATCACCTAGCTAGTTGGCTAGAAGATGCAAGGCAGCATGCAAATGCAAATATGACCATAATGCTGATAGGAAACAAGTGTGATCTGGCTCACAGAAGGGCTGTAAGCACCGAGGAAGGCGAGCAATTTGCCAAGGAAAATGGGTTAATATTTATGGAGGCCTCTGCCAAAACAGCTCAGAATGTTGAAGAGGTGAGGGATTCTTTCATCCGCTACTTTCCTGACCTTTAATATCTATCCATGGACATCTTTCTATAACTAAACTTATAAATTGGTTGTTTATCTGATTTCTTATTTCCGCTGCTTTTCAGGCTTTTATCAGAACAGCCTCAACAATTTATAAGAAAATACAGGATGGAGTGTTTGATGTATCGAATGAGGTATGTCATGCCCTGACCATTTATATATATCTGTAGAGTCTTCTAGTGTGGCTAATTTTGTGGACATCCGTTAATATGAAAATGGCAATTGTCTAAGAAAGACCCAATTGGCATCTCATGAAGTAAAGAGTTATGAAGAAGTTCTTTTGCTTGTTCTAAACCTGTTTTAATTTGTTTTCTTGTTTGAAGAATTAAATGAAAAAGTCGGAGAATATTCTCTCCTTTGAAAACATATATGCGTTTGGATACCTTTGGAATTCCCCCCCCCCCAAAAAAAAAGAATACTTGTTTGTATCTTGTAATAATTGCAGTTTTTTGATGTTGTGTGTGTGTTTTATTAGTGGAGAACATTTCTTTTGAATTTGCTAAAACCACTTCTTGAAATATGATTTTTTAAAGGATGTTTTTTGACCAATACTTCTTGAAAACAAAACTTAAACACCTACTTTGAAAGTTTTTCTGCAAGATAATTATAAATTATCTGCAAACAAATGTCACCTAAGGAGTTTCATCCCCTATATAATCTGGTCACTTGACCAAAGATCAACATCCTGCATGAGAAAAAAGACCATCTGGAGAAAGCATTGTCAGGTTCATGTCTTGTGTAGTTGCAAATGTTTAGCTACCTGTGTTATTTGCAGATGCTGTTATAGCTTCTGAGATGCTAGTTTCCGTGATGATTAGTCTTGCAAAATGTAACATCCAAATTGGAGTAGCTGTTTTAGCAGCTCCTAATTGGATTAGTCTTTTCATTCTCTGTTATGAGAAGTTGGGATCTTTAAGTCATCTAAAAGCCAATTTAGTGGGTGAATTCGGTGTCCTTCTGAGAGCTAGATACCTAAACTCAAGGATATGGAACATGCTATCTTAGAATAGGAAGGCAAAGTTAATTTGGAGGAAGTCAAGTAGATATCATTTCAACCATCCTAACAGATACCGACCCATCAATCTGCATTCTGCTGACTTATGAATTCATATGACAATCTTGAGGACCAATAGTTGGGCATATTGTTAGCAGAGTTCATTCTTTAGTGGACTATAATTTCGAGTAGTGGTAATAACATTGATGAGTAGGGCTGCGTACCGGTTGGTTCGGTTCGGTTTTGAAGTTTATCGGTTTGGCTTATTGGTTATCAGTTTGTAGAGATGCTAAACCGTTATAGAACCATTAAGATATTGACTTATCGGTTATTGGTTTATCGGATTTTGATCGTTATCGGTTTGATTTTCGATTTAACCGTTAAAATTTGACACAAAAATAAAAATTGAAAAGCACTTAGAAACAAGGTGACAAACCTAATAAACCATGCACATGAGTTCACAAGTTACATCTTGCTTAAAAACAAACACTTTTATATTGTAGAATAACCAAGTGTTTGAGACAATAAAAAATGAAAGTAGGAAACCAAACTCTAAGTCAAGGACTTTATATACAAAATGGTATAAATATAATTATTTAATTTACTATCGGGTTATCGGTTAACTCGTTAAGAAAAAACTTCAAACCGTTAAGNCATTCTCTGTTATGAGAAGTTGGGATCTTTAATTCATCTAAAAGCCAATTTAGTGGGTGAATTTGGTGTCCTTTTGAGAGCTAGATACATACAACTCAAGGATATGGAACATGCTATCTGAGAATAGAAAGGCAAAGTTAATTTGGAGGAAGTTAAGTAGATATCATTTCAACCATCCTAAGAAACACCGGTCCATCAATCTGCATTCTGCTGACTTATGAGTTCATATGACAATCTTGAGGACCAATAGTTGGGCATATTGTTTGCAGAGTTCCTTCTTTAGTGGACTATCATTTCGAGTAGTGGTAATAACATTGATGAGTGTCCTAATTATTGTTTTGAAAACCAAGAAAACAGAAACTTACGCCGCAAATATTTCAGTAAATACTTGTAAATCTCAGTGATAATTGATTTCCAACATGTATAAGTATCACTTACCTTAATAATAGATGGTTTCCGAAACTAACGCGTTCCTTTTTTCTTTTGCAGTCGTATGGAATAAAAGTGGGATATGGAGGCATTCCCGGGCCTTCAGGTGGAAGAGACGGAGCTGCTTCACAAGGAGGGGGTTGTTGTACTTGAAAATGGACATTTATTGTTCGTAAACCTATCATGTTCCTATGGTTGTTTATTTGTAGTTTGGTATTCTTAATATCGAGTGTTCTTTAGTTTGTTCCTTTTAATGAAAGGATAATATATGTGCAAAAATAAGTAAATTCGGTACATAAAGACATTTTTTTTCTTTGTGCATTTTCTGTTTATTGAGTTGTCAAATGTGAATTTATTTCATAGCATGTGAGCTTCCTCTCCTTTTTCATGTGCCCTAAGCCTTGCCTGTTTCTTGCACCGCAGTGTGCCAGGGCAGTCGGCAGATGGACATAAATGGCACACCGCTCGGCTCGTGGAAAGAGTATGGTGAGTTTCATTGATGAGTATTTACTCGTATTCGGCGTTTATATCAAGTTAATAGAAAGTTGTATTTGTTCAAACACATATGATATCATACATCCATTAGTTAAGTATAAAAGCCAACTTTTTACTTGAATCGCCGAATAAATTTACTTACGTCCAATAATTAGTTTTGTGTGTCAAACATATCATGCATTATTTGATTAAGAATAAATAAACGATGTGTAATTTGAAAACCAATTAGAAAAGAAGTATGACGGGATTGATGTTCTGTGAAATCACTGGTAAATTGGACGGACGATGAAATTTGATCGTCCATTTAAGCATAGCAACATGGGTCTTTAGTCATTATCATTATGTTATAATTATTTTCTTGAAACTTGATACACCAACTTTCATTGGGAAAGTGACAGCATAGTATAAACTATAATATCAATTCTGGCAATTTCGAATTATTCCAAATCTCTTTTGTCATTTTCATTTCCTCCCCTATGTCTGCAAGTACCAATTATTTAAGTACAAAAAATCTTGATTAAACAATTCATTTTCTCACTAATAATCACATTTAATCATCAACGGTTCATACACGTCCGTCACTCTTTTTTTATTCTCTCAAGTGCATGTGATCATACCAATTATTTAAATACAAAAAATCTTGATTAAACAATTCATTTTCTCACTAATAATCACATTTAATCATCAACGGTTTATACACGTCCGCCACTCTTTTTTTATTCTCTCAAGCGCATGTCGTCATATCAATTATTTAAATACAAAAAATCTTGATTAAACAATTCATTTTCTCACTAACAATTACATTTAATCATCAACGGTTTATACACGTCCGCCACTCTTTTTTTATTCTCTCAAGCGCATGTGATCATATCTAACTCTCGTGCAAACAAGTGAAATGACGTTCACTAATAAATAATCTTTTGAATACTCTGTTCATTTTTATTCATTTAATTTGATAAGAATTTTTTTGTTATTGAATTTTTATAGTTTTAAATTAAAAATAAGTTAAATATATCAAAATATCTTTTAGTTTTATTTTTGAAAAATAACATAGCTCAAACAAATTAAAATTGAGTAACTGTTTTTCGAAAAATAATGATTCTAATAGTACATTCTTTTTCATTAGATATTTTTTTTAAGCTTAAGTACAAAAGTCATATTTCAATCCCCAAAATAGCCTCAATCACAAGAAATGCTTAAATCCCCAAAATACCCTCAATCACAAGACGTGTGTACCAATCATACCTATGGTCCTCTCGTAAATTCCGACAAAATCAAGTCTATAAAGTTACCTTGATATCAGTATTATAAAACCAAAGATCTCAGCTGTAATTCAAGTGCAATCACACTCTACCACACACTCTCTAGTAGAGAGATCAGTTGATAACAAGCTTTATTAACAATGGCGGCTTCCATTGGAGCCTTAAAATCTTCACCTTCTTCTAACAATTGCATCAATGAGAGAAGAAATGATTCTACACGTGCAGTATCCAGCAGAAATCTCTCATTTTCGTCTTCTCATCTCTCCGGAGACAAGTTGATGCCTGTGTCGTCGTTACGTTCCCAAGGAGTCCGATTCAATGTGAGAAGAAGTCCATTGATTATGTCGCCTAAGGCTGTTTCTGATTCGCAGAATTCACAGACATGTCTAGACCCAGATGCTAGCCGGGTAAGCAAATTTCGCTTAATTTTATCACAAAATTGGGAATTTGTATTATGAATTAGTATATAAATCATTAGGTATGGTATTAGTGTGAAAAATGTAGATTTTTTCGGTAGTTTTTTTCTCTGATTAATTGCTTAATTGAGGTGATTATCGGATTGTGGCGGTTTGGAGAAGTAGATCCTCTTGTAAAAAAATGGAGTGGATGGATTGCTTCAGTATGAAGTATTTTGACTGGGTAGTTCTAGATCCGAGATCCTCTCACCTATTTCCCCTCTTTCCTATACATAATCACGTGCCTATCTAAAAATGTGTTAAGATTATTCATTTTGTTTAATATTTTACAAAATTCCTTCTTAACATTCTTCAGAGATTCATTATGCACATGATAGTCATACGTTATGATTTTCTGACTTGGACAAGCTGTTAAAACTAGTATTATATTCTGGAAAATGTAGTCATTGGATCTGACTATCTGAGCATGAGCAAAACGTTGCCGCACCTGTGGCGGATCCTCCAAAAATAAACTACTTTTGGAGTATTTGACACACACCCAAAGACAACTTTAAAGGGTCCAAATAACGTTTTCAGGCATAGTTAGTAGTGTGTGCCTCACCTTCTAATCCTTAGACTCTGCACGTTTTATTTGTAATTAGTAATTATGGGCAGATTGCCATTTCAGTATGTCAACTTTGTTATATTGTTCATAAAGAAGTATACCAATCTAGTGATATTGTGGGTGAATAGTATTTAATTAATTGTTTTCACAAAGCCTTATCTGGCAATAGCTTGACAATGATTCACGTGTTCTTAGAAGTAAAGTATTATGGTAACTTGTTTTTTTGATACGGAAACTTTAAGAAGCTGAATTTCTATAAGTAAATACGGTGATCTGAACTTGAATTGTTAAAACAATGTAGAGTGTTTTGGGAATTATTCTTGGAGGTGGAGCTGGGACCCGACTTTATCCTCTAACTAAAAAAAGAGCAAAACCAGCAGTTCCACTTGGAGCAAATTATCGTCTGATTGACATTCCTGTAAGCAATTGCTTGAACAGTAACATATCCAAGATCTATGTTCTCACACAATTCAACTCTGCCTCCCTGAATCGCCACCTTTCACGGGCATATGCTAGCAATATGGGAGGATACAAAAACGAGGGCTTTGTGGAAGTTCTTGCGGCTCAACAAAGTCCAGAGAACCCCGATTGGTTCCAGGTAACTTCTCATTCCTGCTGCGTAGAATTCACTTAAAACTATTGTTATTGTTATTAATTACCGGGATACAGATCTCAACTCAATTACTCTGAAGCATACAATTAGCACTTAAACTACCTATATCTTCGTAAGCTTCTGAAGAGCTGTTTAAAAATGCATTATTTGAGATGAAACTCGGGTGTCATTCGTGCACGACACCTTGAATTAAACTTCTATTTACGTTTTACTGTTGCTCTGAACTAGTTTCTTCACAAACTGGCATAACAAGTGCTCATGCTTGTCTGTAGGGCACGGCCGATGCTGTCAGACAATATCTGTGGTTGTTTGAGGAGCATACTGTTCTTGAATACCTTATACTTGCTGGAGATCATCTGTATCGAATGGATTATGAAAAGTTTATTCAAGCCCACAGAGAAACAGATGCTGATATTACCGTTGCCGCACTGCCAATGGACGAGAAGCGTGCCACTGCATTCGGTCTCATGAAGATTGACGAAGAAGGACGCATTATTGAATTTGCAGAGAAACCGCAAGGAGAGCAATTGCAAGCAATGAAAGTAAGACTATCATAGTCCTAATGCTTATCAATTCAGAACTACTCAAGAAAGAATTTATTAGCATGTGTTAATTCTTGTTTTGATGTATTTCAGGTGGATACTACCATTTTAGGTCTTGATGACAAGAGAGCTAAAGAAATGCCTTTCATTGCCAGTATGGGTATATATGTCATTAGCAAAGACGTGATGTTAAACCTACTTCGTGACAAGTTCCCTGGGGCCAATGATTTTGGTAGTGAAGTTATTCCTGGTGCAACTTCACTTGGGATGAGAGTATGTACTTCCTCTAGAACTTACACTTTGTGTTACTTTTACTTATCAAGAAAATTGGAATATGAAATATACACTTTTTGCTGTGTTCAATGCATAAAAAATTGCATCTTTTGTCCTTTACTCTAGAGAAATAGGGCCTTTTTGTCTCAACTTCTTGAACTCTCTTCCAAATATTGTAATGGATATGAAAATGAGCTCTTTTTGCTCTTCTGCTTTCGTGTGTTGCCCCTCTCAAGTTTTTCTGTATTTTTGTTCTTTTCTTTTTGTTGCGTCTCTTGTTCTGGTCATCATAAAAGTGGAAACTCAACAAAGAATGATGCATCGTGCTCAATTTCTTTTTAAGATAGTGGTCACTTGGTTAGTGTTGATTCTAGAGATCTTATGTAACTGTGTTCTCAGGTGCAAGCTTATTTATATGATGGGTACTGGGAAGATATTGGTACCATTGAAGCTTTCTACAATGCCAATTTGGGCATTACAAAAAAGCCGGTGCCAGATTTTAGGTAATTCTGCTGATCTCAAGGAGATCGTTCTCTGTAGTTATCATGCTTTGTTATCTACTCACTTTGATCAAGCACTAATATGGCTGTCTTCAATATTTACTGAAGCTTTTACGACCGATCAGCCCCAATCTACACCCAACCTCGATATCTACCACCATCAAAAATGCTTGATGCTGATGTCACAGATAGTGTCATTGGTGAAGGTTGTGTGATCAAGGTAACTACTTATTGTTTCAAGGACTCAATATTTCTAAGTTGCAGTCTTGATAGCAAACATGTGAGGCATATCTTTGACATGTTCAACTATTTTCCGTGACCTCATCCATAATCCGTGTTCTTTTCAATTGAAGTCAATAAAGTTTAGACTACTGCTTTTTCAAAAACAAAAAAGAAAAAAAAAAGTTAAGTATACTGAACTCTCTTTTATCTGAGGCGTACTTGCATTTTCTTCTCAGTTCAATTTTCCATCATGGTTGGAGAGGGAAAACTATTGTTGATGTTATGATCTTGACTTTTTTTTTTCTTTACCTGAAAAGATAAAGTTAAATATACTGAACTCTCTTCTCTCTGAGGCATGCTTGCATTTTCTTCTCAGTTTAATTTTCCGTCATGGTTGGAGAGGGAAAAATATTGTTGATGTTATCGATCTTGACTTATTTTTTTCTTTTACCTGAAAATTTGAGATTTTGATACCGAGTGTAATTTAATTAACTTAGTTTCATGCAGTATGAAGAATATGAGTGAAAGTAAATAATTATATATTATAAAGAAAATTGGTCTGAAATATAACATCTAAAGTTAGCTCTTTGATAAAGTTGAGGCACACAAAATTTAAAACTCACTTACGAATATTGGAGAATTGAAGTGGAGCCTAGTTGTCTCTGTGTACCTAGAGGGTAACAGGTCTGAGATGTGGAATCAACCTCTAATGCTTTGGGTAGGTTGTCTACATTATACCCCTGGGTTTGGACCTTTTCTGGACCCTAAGTGAATGCGAGATGCTTTTCACCAATTTTTTCCTTTTCATTTTTCATCATACTGTGCTCCAGAAAATGCAGAAAAATAGTATACTATTACATAGTTATTAATCAGTATTTCTGTGTGCAGAACTGTAAGATTCACCATTCCGTGGTTGGGCTCAGATCATGCATATCAGAGGGAGCAATTATAGAAGACTCGCTTTTGATGGGGGCAGATTACTATGAGGTAATGCTAATAATTCTTAGATTACCAGAAAAGATATCTAAAACTAATATACACGGGAACATGAATTTAACTTTCTTCGCTTATTAAACTTGCTGTATATATGTTCTACTGCGTAGCAACTTGCCTTAAGAGTCAAATTACACATGATAAAGAAAATACTGAGCTTGTGGTTTCCTTACTGCATTCACTTATTATAACGGACTCACTTTCTGACCCATTTTTGGTTCAGACTGATGCTGACAGGAAGCTGCTGGCTGCAAAGGGCAGTGTCCCAATTGGCATCGGCAAGAATTGTCACATTAAAAGAGCCATTATCGACAAGAATGCCCGTATAGGGGACAATGTGAAGGTTAAATTCCTTAAACTTTCACGCTTCTGACTTATTGTCATTTAAACATGCAATAGACGTGTAATGTTTTTTCTCAACATCATGTGTCCAGATTCATAGCATTGATTTAGTCATCGTGTCATATGGATCTTTTCCTTCATTATCTGGGCGATGTACAGTGATCATGAATTCCTAATGAGTAATTTTCTTTTGTCAGATCATTAACAAAGACAACGTTCAAGAAGCGGCTAGGGAAACAGATGGATACTTCATCAAGAGTGGGATTGTCACCGTCATCAAGGATGCTTTGATTCCAAGTGGAATCGTCATCTGAAGGAATGCGTTTTAACTTGGTTGTCCTCCTAGATTTTGGCTAAACAGCCATGAGGTAGAAACGTGCCGAACTTTTATTTTCCTGTGCTGTAGAAATCTAGTGTACATCTTGCTTTTATGATACTTCTCATTACCCCTACAAGAGAAGACTGGATGCTGTAAAAATTATTCGTCTACAATAAAAAATAAATTACCCAAAAATCTGCTTTGATCTCACTTTTGCTTTAAGTTTACTCGTGTTTTTATCGCTGTATGGTTCTAGTGAAAAGGAATTATTTGTTATTAATCAATTTTCCTGCTCGTGCTTTTAGTAATCACCAGGTCTTCTGATGGTTTTTGCTTCAGAGGGAATTCTGATTAGTCAGGTTCCAGTGTGGATAATGTTATCTCCTGTATTCAAATTAACAAACCAGAAATAATAAAAGATGGAAAGAAAAATACAAAGAACTATCCGAGTTCACAGAATCCACTGTGTCCTTAAAAAATTTAATCCTCTCAAGTACCCGAGGTTGTAGATTAATTTCTCCCAAGATAAAATGAATTAACCATTAAAGAAGTAGCGGTGCTTCAAACTTCGATAATTTCAACGAACTCAAAATGACCGCAACGAATCACGCACATAGACACGATCGATCGATCTTGTTTTGTAAGAAATGTATGCAAAAGAAGGGAAAAATTTGATGCAGAAAAATGAGAGAAAACCTCTCTGTTTATAGCCAACAAAGGGTGTGCATAAACTCGAATTTGATAGCTGTTTTCTGATGTTTTTCTTCAAAGTCATTCTGCAATATTACTTGTATGAGAGTATTCTAAAGCATGATTCAANNAGTAGCGGTACCTCAAATTTCGATAATTTCAACGAACTCAAAATGACAGCAATGAATCACACGCACAGACACGATCGATTGATTTTGTTTTGTAAGAAATGTATGCAAAAAAAGAGAAGAATTCGATGCAGAAAAATGAGAGAAAACCTCTCTATTTATCGCCAACAAAGGGTAAAAGGTCACAACCCTTTGGAAAGAAGACAACCTTTCAGAAAGGTCACAACACTTTGGAAAAGACACAACCTTTCAAATGGTCACAATCCTTTAGAAAGGACACAACCTTTTATAAAGGTCACAATCCTTCGGCATAGTCACAACTCTTCAAGAGAGTCACAACCCTTCATTTCTTGTTCACACCTTTCAAACCCAACAGATAATTGAGAGAGAGTGGGAAAACCCATATCTTCCACCACGTAATATGTATTGAATCATGCTTTAGAATATCTCATACAGGAAATATTGCAGAATGACTTTGAAGAAAAACATCAGAAAACAGCTATCAAATTCGAGTTTATGCACGTTGAAGAGAAAATTACTTGCCATATATAGAAGAAGATGAAAAAAAAAAAGAACAATGTTTCTTCAAATTTAGCTAGAAAAAAAAAAGATCAATCAGAAACATATATGACAAGCCATTAAAAGCTGGA
Organism: Solanum stenotomum; assembly: GCF_019186545.1. NCBI lineage: Eukaryota > Viridiplantae > Streptophyta > Magnoliopsida > Solanales > Solanaceae > Solanum > Solanum stenotomum. Next base: position 2,382,280 of record NC_064290.1, on the reverse strand, counting down.
GCGATCGCGAGTCCTCAGTTCTTGCTACTGTTCTTCTTACTTCCACCAGCAAGTAAATTAGCTATTGCTGCACCAATACTCAAACTCTTAGCAGTTTTTGTATCTTTGAACTCCGCCTTTTTCTTCTCCTTCTCCTTCTCCTGTTCCGTTGTCTCATAGAAGCCATCAAAGAATGGAGTAACAGTGAGTGCTTTGTTCTTGCCATTGTTACTTTCACCAACACCTACATTATCTGTTGCTGCACCACCTTTTGTATCTGTTGAATTCGCGTTCTTCTTTTCCTTCGTTGGGAGAGGTGATGGCAGCTTGACACCAAAGTAATCAGTACAAATAGCCCAATTTTGAAAGAGAGACATTCTGTATCAAGATTTGTTTACAAGAGTGATTCTTGAAGATGGAAATATAATGAAAGTAGTCATAAGGTATATATAGAGAAGAAGAAATTTGAGTTTTAACCAAATCTGGAATGAAATAGGAGTTGATTAACAAAACCGAGTTTTAGTTGGAATTGGGAAAACGAGTAGCTTAATTTTATTCCTGCATGGAATAGGATTTGATTTCTCTTTAGTTAATCGTGTAAAGGTTTTTTAAAATTTACTTTTTGTAAGGTAGCACTTTAACCGCAATTCATATTTAGTCGGACTTCAATATGGGTATCAGATATAACAAATGAGTCCAACTACATGTCCAACCTGTCAAGAATTTTAAGAGTTGGGCTCAAGATAATTTGAATTGGGCTCAATCTCAACTAATTCAAGCCTTAACCAATTTTAAGAAAATTCTCAATTGAGCCAATTTAATCTCCAATATCAACCCATTTTAAGACTTTTTATTTGCATTGATGTAATGTATGTTGTTATATTGAAGATATGGATTACTATTTATTTTATATGTTTTAGAATTTATCTATCCATTTGTACCTTCTTCTTTTTTAAATTTTCTTCCGTTGAAATTCAAAAATTGTGGTTATAAAACTTAAATAATAATATATTAAAATTATTGAGATTAAGTGGATAAATTGGGTGGGTCAAGATCCAATCCGTTTTTAACCCCATTTGAGTCAAACTCATTTTAGCCCAAAATAAACTTGGATGGGTCAGAACCCAACCCAATTTCTATTTCAACCCATTTTAATATGGCAAAATTACTAAACTACACTACATTTGTTTACATATTCTCGTTTAATCCCTACTCTTTCATAAAAATTCAAAAATCCCTATTTTCCCCCAAACCCACTATTCCGGATACTTTATTTTGAAAGAACCCAAAACCCACATTTCTCATCCCCAAAATCTCGCCTCTAATCTTTCCCCACTACCAAATCAGTTACCTAATTCAAAGCAATTTGATTTTCAAACGATTCTATCTCTATTCAACTGTCCAAAGTTCAAAATAGGTATTATCATCTTTTTCATTTTCTTTCAAAATCAATTTCTGTGTTTCAATCGATTTTGGATCAGTTGTCAAAATGGATCATCCGTCTTTTAATATTGGAATTTCCCAAATAATAACACCTAACAATGATCAAATTCTTGATTCAGAAGACCCCAACTGGGCAGAACAGAGGTCTAAAAGTTTACATGCACCGACATNCTGATATTAAATTTCCAAAAAATTATTATGTACATGAAACACAATTGCGTCCACAGATATCAAAATTATATGTATATGATATATAATAATGATAAAAAAAACAACTTCCGATACTCTATTATTAGTAGATACAAAATTTAGAAGAAGATATTATGTATATGATATATAATTGCTTCAAATGATACATTTTTTACATGTTGTCTCTTTTAAATTTGGCACACATCACATCTATTGATACTATTATTCTATCTCATACAAAATTTACAAACAATTAAGTATCAGACACACAACAATGTATACCAAACTAACTTTATCAGAAATTAACAATAAAAAAATCTAGCCAGAATTCAAAACATAACATTTTTCATTTATTGCATCATGAAATAGGAATCACAAATTTTCGATTCAACAATGCTTAGAGCCTTTGCGTCCCTTTTTTCACCTTCAACACACACAATTGCACCTGTTGTTGCATCAAAATTTTGTATCTCTTCATCACTTTTATCCGATGTATTAATGCATAGTGGATACATACCGAATCCTACCTCGTGTTTCTTCACTTCTATGTACAATTTCACCCCCATATCATTATGAATACACAATGGAGATGAATTACCTTCTACGATGTATTTGATCTCCATATTTTTTTTTGATTCATCAACATTCAATTTTGCTGCAATTGCTGAATTAAGATTAACAAATGAAATATTTTCCCCAACCACTATGCCATCACTTCTGTATTTCTCGTATCTAACATCACTTTCCCATATTCCTGAATGCCTTAACAAGATCGAAATATTCATTACAAATCTTCACCAAAAAATGCGCTGCAAATTTTTTTGAATCAGCCTTCCAGAGCTTTTCGCAAAACAAGAAGAGAGAATTTCAAAATTTGAAATTTTAGTTCAGTAATCGTTTTATGAATGATTGATTTGTAGATGAAAGAAACGTATGCGTGAATTGTGGCAATCAATTTTTATTTCTGTTTTAAATCCCTTATTTAACGCACTAAACTGATGAAATCCCCTTTTTAACGCACTGAATTGATAATTACAGCTTCTAAATTAAAGTATTCGCCCGCATATTAAAGTATCCGCAAGACAATAAAATAAAGGGAATTTTGTAATTTATGAAAGAGTAGGGATAGGAAGTAATTTGTTTATTATACTATATGCTTTGTATAATTTTTACTTTTAATATCTCTAATTTCTATCCGGCCCACCAATTTGATACCCTAGTATCGGACAACCGATAAGAAACCCAAAAAAATAAATCAGATGAGAGTAGAAAATAATAGTTAAGAGGTCCTAGTGGTAATCATCCTCATCACTTTCTACATAAAAAATTATTTACTCAATGTTTATGTAATTCATACACAATTAGAGTTCAATTGTAAAGTTGCTTTGTTGTTTATCAACAAGTTTTCTCACGAATTGCCCTTATTTTAGGTGTTTTTCAATTTTTGCTCTCAAATATGATAATTTTAACTTTTTTTCCCTGCTCACTTAATTAAAATTTATAGACCAAACTATCTTATCTATGACCCAATTTTGTAAGGCATAAATTAATAGATTTTTTGCTCTGTCCGATGCAAGTTTTATAGAAATTAAGTTATATGGTACAAATTATGTAATATCTAACTCGTTCAACATAAATTTAGACAATGTTTTGTCTTGTCCAGCATAAGCTCGGTACAAATAAGTTATGTCTCTTATCTTACGACATAACTTGTGGGTTCTATAGGAATAAAAGTTGTGATTCCATGCTATTACAAACTTTCAAATATACTTTATTTTAAAAAGATCCATTTGTCTACTAAATAAACAATAGTTTAACTAACTACTCTTTAACATAATCTTTTTAAAATCACAAACTTGAAATTGAAATTCTATTTTTCAATAGAATTTGAAATTTGAAATCTAAAATCAAATGTCAAAGTTTTGCTCAAACATCATAAATAAACACCAACTCCAAATTAAAATTTCAATTTTGAACTCCAAATTGCATGAGTATATGGGTATATCAACAAAGAAATAGCCTTAACATATAGTTAATATAAAATCCTTTATGAACAGCTATACTAAAACAACTAAATAAGCCTCGAGTCTCCCTACATAACTTTGTTGAATCGAGAACTCAAGGGGTAGGAAGCTATAGTACCAACGGAAATTCGGATGAACCCAATAACTTTTATCGAGCCCAAATAGCCCATGTTTGGTGACTACAATGCACCCCCCCCAAGGGGATATGGGAGTGGGTGCAGCGTAAAGAAAGAGGTGCTCGAAAAACAACCAAACATGAACTATTTCCCTTTCAAACTATCCATGTATCAAGTATACTTGTATTCTTTGACAAGTAGTGGGTACATAATACATTAAGCTAAGATTTATAAGGAAATTTACACGTTCCCTGAAGTGATCAACCAAAGAACACATTGGTAAACCCCATAACAACATTATGTTCATCTTAACAAATAAGTAGCTACAACTAATTCTAAGTTTTTACTCCTCAAAACTGACCTGCTTGCTCGATGAAGAAGCGATCCACAAAAGAGAAAAAAGAAAGGTACTCTTCGTCACACATTTGAATCTGGATATCACAAAGCAATTCCAACATTTCACTAGTTTAGCAAAGAACTCCTGGTCAAACTTGACCACCATATTTAGAGCACATTTGTTTCCATTTGTCCTTGAGATCAGTTGGAGTGCGAGAATGATCAAACACATGATGACCAAAGTCTAGAATTTTTCTCCATGGGGTGTTTTTGTTTACTTTGGATGAGAATTTTTGAACTCCTTCCTGCAGGCACAACATGCATAATTAACTCAGGAACTCAGGCATATCAGCAAATGAATCAGATAACTGCAAACAACAGCGACAAACCACTTTTCTGCTGACACTGCACACAGAAAACCAGTGGGTTGCCTCAACCAATCTAGGTTTTAGGCTTATGAGACTTATATTGCCACCATTCAATGCATCACAAGAGCCTTTTGAGCTTCATGAATCAGTCAAAATTCTCCAGTGATGCCAATTGACATGAACAATATGAACCACTACACTATGTGCATTTACAGGCGCATCAATGTTGTCTCAATACTTGGTAAATTTTAAAGCAAGCATGTGATAACGGATTATCCGTCTCAATGGAACTGTTTTTTAACATATTTGTCCAAATAAATAATTATCATCTGTGATACGAGAGCAAGGTTACTATTTAGGATTTTTTGTTTCCTTTTCTATAAGCAGGCTTTTGTTGCACATTTTTCACAATGCAGGGATAAACAACGGGAATTTCCTTATCCCAACCAAAAAAAAAACAAACAAACAGGAAGTTTGGAAAGTGCAGAATTTTACAAGGTTGATACAAACAAACAAACGGGAACCTTGTAGGATGATACAAGGTTGCCCTTAACAGAGGGTCAAGGAGGAATTATCAACATAATTTTTTTCATTTTTGCCCGTCCTATTGACTGTTTTCACTTTGCAGTTTGTGATCTCCCTTTTTTCTTCTTTTAGTTTTAAAGGTGGTGGTAAACCAGCTTGGGAAAATGGATAATTATTGCAATACACAAGAATAACCACAAGAAACCATATATCTAAAGTCTTCTTATTCTTTCTCCGTTACTTTCCCATAAGTATTTTATGCACACTCATTTGAGCAGAATTTTACAGGAAAAGAGAGACTGAAGAGCATAAAATTAAGTCATTTCGTGCCATTGAAGCAATTATAAGAAACTCAGTTGTTAACACCTCACACACGACAAGCCAAATCAATAACAAAGTCTGTAAGATGTCAATGCTGCACAAAACATATGGCTTTTTAAGCTTAAAGAACCTTAAAAATGTTACGTTGAATTAAGGAGACAGAAGTGAATTTGCAAAAACTAGAACAAAAAAAAAAAGATGAAGAAGAAGAATTGGTGGTGTGATAGCATTATCAAAGTTCAGTCGACAAACTTAACCCAACTACTAAATCATTGTTAATCAAGTCAGTACCTAGTAAGTCTAAAAATATAGATGTCAGATCTTCCAACATAAGGACACTATGCATCCTTGGCTCACACTACCGAAACAAACCTATACAATAGAGATTCCTGGAAATGTACCTCAATCATCTCTTCCTCTTCGCTACGCCATAATACTCTTCTACGTTTCCCATTTGGAAGGATATCTGGTCTGCAGCAGAAAATAAAGTTGAAATTATTATTTGTTGAAGAATGAATAGGATAATTTGGTCAAACTTAAAAGAAATTTCATTGAAAAGATCACTTACAACATGGAAGGGTGTTTAACTTGCACAAACATGCCCGCTGCATTACCATTCTCAAGTAAGGAAGCTGATTTCCTAGTTAACATTCTTGGAGAGTCAGTCAGCATATGTTCATCTTTAACTTTCTTAACCCGTTTACCACACTCACGTTGTGTTGAAACACACTTAGATTCTCCACATGTTAAATCCGCAGTTTCAGCTCTTCTTTTACCATGCAAGTGCTGCTGCAACGAAGGATCCGTGTATACGACAATTGCAGTAGTTTGATCAACCTCTGTCATCTGTTCTCCTGCAATTTCAGTGGAGTTTCTTTTTGGTTCTTCCAGAACAAGTTCATTCCCCAATATTTCCTCTTCAGCAACAGAAGAGTTACTTAAGTGGCCATCTTTGTGGTGATCTTCAACACTTTTCTCTAGTTGGTGTTCACCAACTTCTTGTAGATCATTTACCTGAATGCCGTTTCCAGCTTCTAAAACTCTAAAATTGGTTGATGTTGCTTTAGAAGATGTACGAACACTAGGTTTACTACCACAATTAACAGCTGGGCCTGCATGTATTTTCTGCCCAACCACCCATTGTTGATCACAATTGCTTTCTGGAACATCACTCTTCTTTTCTGGTAATGGCTCATCAGATCTTTCACGTGTTGATTTGCTTACTATTAATGGCACCTCTCTGACCTTGTCTATGAAATCATCCAGAGCTTGTTTTTTTGACAAAACATACACCTTTGCTTGATGAAATCTTGCAATTGATTGCCTATACAGACAATAGGGGCAATAGAATTTTCCCAAATCATCAAATCTGGCTGGACAACCCATGCACCTTACATGAACTGCTATAGGACAACAACTATCAGCACAAACCAACACTTCTCCACCTTTATCACATTTTATACAAATTTCTTTCCCCGATGGGCTCATTTGTTCCAACACTTTTTTCTTTCTATACCCTCAATGTTTCCATAGGAATTAACACATAGTATCACCAAAGAAGCAGCTTCTTGTTGATGTTTCTACTTTCTAGTACTAACTTAATAGATGATTCTCAATAGCTACTGATGAATCAACCATCCAACCAGAGTCCACTTCAAATCAGGGTTTGCTTCAATCATAGACATGGAAAAACTCCATAAGTCACAGTACAGATCATCTTCCTCTCTTCTAAGAATTCCACGATTAACATCAGACAAAGCATACAAATATATAAGTGTTGACAAAATAGTCACTAATTAACTTAAACTATAGCTCACTCTCTGATAATTAATGACCAATGGTATATGAAATTAGTTCTTTTTAAGTTTAATATACTTAAACTATAGCTTAATCCTTGTAATGCAGCTTTCCCTTTAATTCTTCAGAAGCTCAAAATCCTGAATATGAAACCTATATTCTTCAGAACTAGGAGTATTAAACAATTCATAATTTCAGCTCCGTTCTTAATAATATTGCAGAGTTAAACTAAGACCATTAAAACCGGAGAGACAGAGTAACAAAGCAATGCTGATCTCAAGCTAGAACTAAAATTTACAATGAAATTCAAATTAATTTATTTCAAACTATACACTTAAACAGTAAGAAGTTGAAATACGTTCAATCTACTATGCTTCAATCCAAGTATCAACAATCAGACTGTTTTTAATTTTTACTACAGAAAATATCAATAAATTCAATTTTTTTTTAGGATAATTCAGAAAAATATAACACATACGAATTAAGGCTTTCTTCAAGCACGAACAGATTGAAACAACCTACAACTTGTAATCTACCAGTTAAAAGTGTCGGAAATTGAGCTTTTTCTCAGCGATATAGAAATAATCAGCTAGAGCGAGAAAGTCGGAGAGAGAGAGAGTGAAGAGAACTTACCGGTGGTATCACCGGAGGAGAACCACCGTGAGGAATTCGTCGAGCCTACTGTCACTGCAGATCGCTCAATTCAAATTAAAGTTGGCAGGCCGAAATTTGGGCTAGAATTCGGTATCCTTTTGGTACCTGTGGGCCGTGAGAGCCCAATCACGTAGAAAATGGGCAAAGTGCACGTATAGCCGATTTTGGGATTACCATTTAAATCATAATCAATATTTATAAACTTAGCCCCAAACTTCTGGCTTACGCGATTGAAATATAAATATTTGTATATCAAGTTCTAGACATGTATGCCCAAAACTGGGCGTACTTTTTCTTTTGAAGTAATCTTCCCCCCTTGATTTACACTTAAATTTTCATATTTAAAATTTAAAATTTAAAATTTAACATTCACTTCTTCAATATTGTAGTAATAGTAATTTTAATATTAAAAGCTTTTACCTGATTATGATTATAATTTTTAAAAAAATATGATTACGTCTTCTTACATGACACCGTACAAATAGAGTATGGAGTGAAATTACTTCGAAATGATACGATGTGACTACTTTTAGCTAGCTTGTAAAATTCTACTTAATGTAATAATTTTCAAGCTTATAACAAAGACATCACTTTCTTTTGTTTTATTTATGTGGACTCTTTCAAATATGAGTGAAGATGAACATATAAACGATCTAGCTTTCGGGCCCAGCCCAAGAAATTTAAGCAGGAATATGTGGGTCATTTGATTTGCCGACTTTTTTTTGTGGTAGTTTTTAAATCACGTCCTTCGTAAAAAATATAAAAATAAGTTTATAGGTCATAAGATTATAGTTTCGTATCATTATATCACACAAGTTATATTCAAATATGACTTTAATTTGTTTTTAAATATTCGTTTTACTAAGTATAAATTCAATTACTAAAAGACAAAAATTAAAGATCAGACCATTTTTTTTAAAAAAGCGTGTGAATTTATGAGAATATATACCTTTCCTCAAAGTCTTGTAAACTTTTACAAAGCCAGCTTTCAATTACCTTTGCATCTGCTGTAAATTTCCACAATAATAGCTACAAGGAAAAATTAATTAAAGGTCTTTTGCTTAAACAATAAGTTCTTGTAGAATATTATTGGTAGTGACATGACTTGACCCCTCATCTATCGTGAATATGTCAATCGATCTTTAATTTTGATCGACAAAATTATTTTAATTTTTATATTAATGAGAAAAACCAAATTAATAGAAAAAGTCAATAAATGAATATGTACATCAAGTTGAAACGTACATCTGTTATTAAATAAGATTTACTCCCTCTGTTTAAAAAAGAATGACCTTCTTTTATTTTTAGTCAGTTTAAAAAAGAATGATCTCTTTCTCTTTTTGGAAACATTTTAGTTTCATCTTTCCACGTGGCATGTTTAAGGCACAAGATTAAAGGATAATTTTGTACATTTGACATAACTTTAATTCAAGACCGCAAGATTCAAAAGTCTTCTTTATTTTCTTAAACTCCGTGCCAAGTCAAACTAGACCATTTTTTTTAAACGGAGGAAGTAATAGTTTAGTATGAGGAGTCGAGCAGGGTTAGAAGTTCATTTGAATTTCTTTTATGTGAAAATTTATTTTATTTATGCATAGTTAATATTTTGTTTTATATATAATAGATATTGAATCTCATTGGATTAATTTATGTATTTACTTCTTTATATTCTGAAGAAAGAAGTATTGAAAACACTTTTATACTCGATGTAAATTATTAGTTTCATCTGAATTATTCATAGTCTTAAAAACACCCTTTTACTTGACTTACTTAACTTAAATACACCCTAATCTTGCAACATGAGTGAAATACAACCCTAAATTCTCAGAAAGTTTTGGATTGCTTTCAATACTTCTCTCAATTTTTTATTCAGAGCCCATATTCTTACTGAAGTTTCAGACCACTTACTATATCATATGATAGATTAGTGATGTATGTAAGTTTAGTCAGATACGTAGAATTAAGAATGTTATTAAGGCGGTCAATATTTTAGGACAAAATAAATAATTTGCATCAAATTCAGTATTTTCAATACTTCTAAAATTGTTTAATGAAAATTTTGGTTCCGTCACAATTTAGTACCACCTGTTGACATTGGAGTTTGATCTTCTAAAGGCTATGATGCTTTGTTATTTCTGATCCATCAATAACCAACTATACCAACCGCCCCTTTCTCTCACCATTTTGTACCGTAAGCTACGCCAAAGCAACATAAAGAAACCAAGACAAAAAGGAAAAAAAAAAGTTTCAATCTTTGACAAAGACAGAGGAAAATAAGTGTAAAATTTTGCAAAGAAAGAAACTTTGGTTGCAGTGAAAAAATAAAATCCCTTCTGAAGATTCTTTAATTTTGTTTGACAATAAATCAAAAGAGAACATGCGTATCACGAATTGGGTTTTCTAGCACAATTTGTTGACCTTTATCAGGTAATAAATATTCTTCTTTTGGCAAATTAATCTGACCCATAAGCCTTTCTTGAATTTTTTCTTTTTGGGTTTGATTTTTTATTGGCAGCTAGCTATGCAAATGGTTGGAGATGGAAATTTTTCTGTTTTCTCAGCTGAGCAGAATAATTAGTGGATGGCTAAAGATTCACAATTTTCAGGGGGAAAATCCCATCTTGAAGTGAGTTTTTCTTCCCTTCTCCTAATTAGTGGACACGTTATATGGTCCTTCCTGTCTTAGGAGACTGTGTACAATAGATTCTAGTGGTTTGGTCGCGCGGAAACTTAGTGCACCGGGTCATTGTTATGTTAAATTTAGAAAAAACAACGATTGTGAAGAGCAAATTGATGTTAAATAAATCGAATTCCTTGTTAGTTTGCCATTGCACAACTTGGAAGGTTTCATGTTTTCTATCCTTGCTAATCATTCATTGACATTCTATTAACCTAAGTTGCTCGGACTCGGGTGCGGATTCTAGAGGTTGTATTCTTCATGATCTAAATTTTAAGATTCGGAGACACATGTGCAGTGATTCTGCTAAAAATAATTCAAATATCTAAAAATATAGTTATATAACCTAAATTATGAGATATTATGTGGAAAACTTGAGGAGGAAATATTGATCAAGAGGAGAATCCTCTAAGGAGATAAAAGGAAAATGAAAGAGAAATTTATATATATGAGATATTCCATTTTCTTCAATTTCACCTTAGCTTTTCTTTTGGTTAAATCTGTCTGGACTTTCTCCGTTGATTTTAGTCAAAGTACCCAAAATAGGTAGACTAGATCGGGTACAGATCCCACACCCACACCCATGTTGTGTCAACACGGGTGTGACACCAAAAGTGAAGAGTCCGAGCAACTTAACTATTAACTACCTTCTCTTTCTTGTCCTTTTGATAAATCAAATTAATGTTTATTCATTGAATGCACCAAGTCGGTGTGAAAAGTATGAACAAGGCGAATGAGTGGCTCGATTTGAGGAACTTTTCTTATGCTTGTGAAATAACATTATATTTTTCTGTCTATTTTAGGATTCTAGTCTGCATAGTGACCAAAAATATCATAGAGGCTACACCTTTTGGCCTTCTTTTATCTTATTCTAATGAAGGAATGCTGGCTAAACAGATGGGATCACTAGAAGGAAGAGCGGTACTTCAGCTTGAGGATGAGAATCTTGTGGACTCTAAGCATAATGATAGGAGGACATCTTCTATGGATGCCACTCCTCAAATATCCGTTTTTGATACCGATACAGATGATGTCAGTTGTAAATGTATGTGGAATAGTATACTAAGGCAGATGCACATAGTTTTGTTCTCCAAGAAGTTAAACCTACTTATTCCGTGCGGTCCTTTAGCAATGCTTGTTGATACGTTAACTGATCATCATGTAAGTTGCAAAACTGTTTCCAGTCCGGTATCTTTTATTCTTAAAAGAGCTTAATTACTCACATTACTTTTCTCTTGTTCTTTTCTGTTATGACTTTTTCAGGGATGGATCTTTTTTCTTAGCTTGTTAGGAATCATACCCCTTGCAGAGCGTTTAGGTTGGGCGACAGAGTAATTCTCTAACTCAGTATCTACAGTACTTTGTATGAGCCGTACATTTAGGATCAAGGGGAATGCATTTATTGTTGGCAAAGGACTTGTCACCGTTTAATTTAAAATTTCAGAATTAGTGTCTATTAATGACAATAAAATGGAAGTTTGGGCTACAATGCATTTACACTTATTCATGCTCCTATTTAGCTGTATGGATAATTTGGAAAATGTATAGCTTTTAAATTATGGTCTCTATTAAGTTGATGACATGGAACTTTGTATTTGAACAATAAGCTGAAGGTGATGATTTATGTAACTTAAAAAAGCTGTTTATAGTATTTACACTTCTCATAATTGATGTTTTTTTGGTTTTCCATTTATGTAGGCAGCTGGCTTTCTATACAGGGCCAACAGGTAATTTCTTCATATCATTGATGTACGTACGTAATTTTCATATACTTGACTCAAAGGTCAATTTTCTTCTGTAACTTTGCAGTTGGAGGACTTCTAAATGCAACTTTTGGTAACGCAACGGAGCTAATAATATCAATGTATGCACTGAGAAGGGGTATGATTCGTGTGGTTCAACAGTCATTATTAGGATCAATACTGTCGAATACGTTACTAGTGCTTGGATGTGCATTTTTTGCCGGTGGAATTGCTCATTCCACTAAGGACCAGCTTTTTGACAAGGTAGATTATATCATTATGCTACCATATCTATATGACCCGAAAATCAATATCAGTTTAGTTCAAATTGTATCTCACGACCACGATAGCTAGTCATGACATTCTCAGAGTTTTCGTTGTCAGGGAAATGCAGTGATGAATTCAGGGTTGCTTCTGATGGCAGTGATGGGCCTACTGTTCCCTGCTGTCCTCCATTTTACACACACCGAGTTGCATTTTGGGAAGTCAGAACTGGCACTTTCCCGGTTTAGCAGCTGCGTAATGCTTGTAGCATATGGTGCATACCTGTTTTATCAGCTGACTAGTCAGAATAGTCTTTACATGCCTCTTGCTGAGGTTGGGGATCTTTATTCTCACTGCACTTTTTTGTGTATAATGTTGCTGACACTAGATACAGAACTGGTTGTTGAAACTGGAAAATAAAAAGTTTTGGTCATTAGAATCGCTTAAGCCTTACTTCTCCTGTCGAATTTTCTGATAGTATTTCCGTAAGAGTAGCCAATGCATCTGGTAATCTGAAAGTCAAAATTTCCTCACTTGCCTGAGATAATTCTTTTTGTTTCTAAGCTCCCAATAAATTTGGAGAAGCAGATACTGGATTCCTTCTTATTTTCTCTTTTCTGCCTTAAACACTCGACCAATGAACTGTATCTGCATATAAAATGATGATATGGAATATTATGCAGTCTTCTGAACATTCTATCAATGAGGAAACCAAAAGGTCCTACAATTGTTAAGTTCCCTCTTCAAACCATCCTTTATCCCACACAGGCTAGGCTGATCAATACATTTATTAGCTACATTACTCTTCCATTGAGTTTGCTCAGATTCCCTAAAAGTTTAATAAAATTCAGGAAGAGGGTGAGAATGACGAGAGCCTAGAAGAGGAAGAAGCCCCCGAGATATCAAAATGGGGGTCAATTATATGGCTTTCGATTTTGACACTATGGATCGCAGTCTTGTCAGAATACCTGGTTAATGCCATAGAGGTAATTTCTTTGTCCTGCTATTTATTCTCATTTTCCGATTTCCATACTTTGGCATTCTATTAATAGAATCATATAATTATCAATAACTTGAGAATCGTTTCTAGTCTGTGTTCTCTATCTTTGACATATATAAGTAGCCTAAACAAACTAAAAAATATTGCCTTTTGAGTTTCTCTGCCAACAAATTACGCTATGTTTTCAGGGGGCATCGGTTGCTATGAGTATTCCTGTGGCATTTATAAGTGTCATACTGCTCCCGATTGTTGGAAATGCAGCTGAACATGCTGGTGCTGTCATGTTTGCAGTCAAAGACAAGCTTGTACGTTCTCCTATCTTTTCTTTGTATTAAAACTATGGTTTACCATCCTTTTTCTTCACATACCTGGTGCCGTTACAGGACATCTCTTTGGGAGTGGCAATAGGCTCATCAACACAGATTGCCATGTTTGGGGTAGGTACTTCAAAATGTTTATGCATGTTAATTACATCAAAGAGAAACTTTAAGAAGTAACTTGAATAGCTTCAGATTGGACGTCTCATTCAGGAAGACTCTACCATTAGGCATTAGCTGGGAAGACTCTACCATTAGGCATTAGCTGTAACTGAATATAGATGCACAATCTCATATTTTATCCGCCTTTACTTCCTGGACCATCACATAATAACTTCCACTGATATTTTTTCTTGCAAGTTTATTCCTCTTTTAACCTTTACTTTGATGCAGATCCCCTTTTGCGTGGTGGTTGGATGGATTATGGGTCGTCCTATGGATTTGAACTTTCAGTTGTTCGAAACGGCCACGCTTTTCATGAGTGTCCTCGTAGTAGCATTCATGCTGCAGGTATGCTCTTAAACTAGATAATTCATAAGTCTTTCTGGTTCTACTTTTTTCCCATTTCTCTGAGTATTACTTTTGTCTTGTTGGCTTCTATCTCATCTTTTAATTTAGAGGTTGAGGTTGGGGAAAATGAAAACTTTCTCGTCTTTCCAAACTGCTTGAAAATTACAACATAAACCAATGTATTTCTTCTAAAAGTTGAAAGCTCTGCAAGTTGAAGTCGGAGCTTGATCCAGTTAAAGTAATGTCATGTCTCCTTTTCCTCCTCAATCCTTTGTTCTTTGCTTCACTCCCGGGGTTCTGGTTGAAATTTAGTTTACAAGGCTTCCTGTTGTTGACCATTAGTTTTCATGTTAACATTTCCTCTTTCTGCAGGACGGAACTTCCAATTACTTTAAGGGACTGATGCTCCTTCTCTGCTATTTGATAGTCGCTGCAAGCTTCTTTGTGCATATAGATCCAGAGGCTATACGTGAGTTGTATTCTCTTCGTGAAATTACTATATGGAAGCTCATGATCTTTGATTTATACACTCTTTTGGTGTCCGTTTTAACTGATAATATCTGTTATTGTCACTGTTATTCTATTCTCTTCTGCTTTGCTTTTGTTCAGTTCTTGAGCACTTCTTCTGCAGTTAAATAAAATAACTGGTTAACCATTTTTGGTCTTGTCAAATGTAACTTTTAGTTGGGATATACAATTCTTTGGATACTGAAACACTTCGCAAAATACAGAAAGCATGAATTAAAGCAGAATATGGCGAAAACTTGTTTTGGAGTGTTATGAATTCATTACTGATTTTTAGTTAGGCACACACGCACACATAGAATGACATGCAAACTTTATAAGTAGCAAAAAACTCCATAATTATGAGGAAGCGTTAAGTGTATTGAAGTAAGATGTACATGTCTTGAGCCTCTGGAACTAGAAGAAAACATCGTCCATATTCTTGTTCAAGTTTACATATAAGTCGTGCCACTGCTCATCTCAGAGACTCAGACAACGAACTGATTAGGAAATCTAAGGTGAGAAATAGCATCCAAGTAAGAGTTTGAAAAGATCGGATAGCTGCACACTTGGTTTTCCTCATCTTTTACGACATGTTAGATGGAACAACAAATGAAACAAGTCTGTCATGTATGTGTATGTCAACTGGATACAAAACCTTTATTTTCTTGAACATTTTCTCTGTTTTTCCTTGTGTCATCCATACGGGGTACAATATGCACCTTTATAATGGTTAGTTACCACTTGCTCGATTTTATTTGACTTCATGATGTTGATTAATTAACTATTGCTTTGTTGGATACGTCGTTTTGATTCTAATACAATACAATGTATTGTTGCTTTGCAGAGGACAAGCCCAAAAAAACATAATAGGTAACCCGTCGTGGTTTCAGATCATGTAGACCTGCTAAAGCTGAAGGGCAATAATACAAATTAGTGTTGCATATATATATATATATAAAAAGACCCATTTCTTCAAGTTTTGGCCACTCTGAGCTGTATATATTAACAACAATTCATCTGTTGATGATGCTCAGAGTTCTGTATTACTACCATCTGTTCAGTTGAGAAGTATATGCTGTTTTCTCAGTTTTGTGTGGCAGCTGCTGATTTATAAAAAAAAAATCGCCTCGAAAATTGCTGGATAGTAAAGAAATTTTTGTGTTATATATTACTAGTAGGAAAAAAAAAATCTTGTCAAAAGCAGAATGTATTGTTTTTGACGATGTATCATGAAAGTTAAATCATTCATTGATGACTTTGTAATTTGTATATCTAAATGATTTTTTTTTGCTTTTATAGTTTCACCAAAAAAGAATTTGTAGGAAGCAAATAATGTATATCTTTTCTGTACATATTTATTGTGTAGGTAAGTCCATACTATAGATTATAAAATAAAAATAATATTGAAAAAGTAAAAACGATAAAGGTTGATAATATAGAGGATAAAATAGGCATTTTAATTTGGTCGTGTTGAGTGATCTTCTGAGTGATATAAATATATACATAAGTGATTTTTTCGCTACAAACAAAAAAACACGACTTTGTTATATATATATATTAAAATCACTCTAATGTTACAGTCATCGATCGGGTTAATTCTTGATAATACCAAGTAAACAATTTTGAAAATTAAGTTGATTAAACACAAATGGTCAACTCAAACGAAAAGGCAACATGCCAAACATTATGACAATAGGCTAGTATATATATAACTTATATCAAGAGATTAATAAGAAGCATAAGACATATATAATTACATAAAGTAGAAATATAAATATGGTGCGATTCTACGGTGTGAGAGATAGCGACTCAGAGCTTGAGGGCTCGGGGCTGATGATAATGGTGGGAATGGTCGTTATGTCTGTTGTAATGATTTCTATGATCATTTTTGCTTGTGGGGACTCCTCTGATGGCGATGATTGGTACCATCGTGGAGGTGGAGGAGACGGTGGAGGTGGTGGAGGCGGAGGGTGTGGTGGTGGTTGCGGTGGTGGCGGTTGTGGTGGTGGAGGAGGTGAATAGAGTCTTGTTGTTGTTACGTTGTTGTTGTTGTGGAGTCAATAGCTTGTTCTTGGATAAATATTGATTTTCTCTTTTGGATTGTGAAGTTTGGAGTCCAAGTAATGTGTACATATATATGTAATCCATTATCTTTATGTTGTGAAGAGTAGTTCATTTACGCTTTTATTTGTACATAATCGATTGTAAATTGTAATTGGTGATAGATGAATAATATAATTAAGTAATCGGTTCATATGAATCCAATATTTTCGATATGAAGTATAGAAATATTGACTTCTCTCTTTTCGATTTTCTTTTATTTGGTAGAATGTGTCTTTCTTTTGCATTTTAATTTCCCCCCACATATTTCTAGGATATAAATTAAGGGAATTAAGTAAAGTATAAATAAACTAAGAAAGTGTCTATTGTAAATAGTAAATATTGATTACTTCCTTTTGTTAAGAATACACAGACCTTGAACTCACATTCATCAATGGTGAAGACATTTTCAGAGAGAAAGAAGAGTTGTTCAGACAATGAGACAAAAGGCACTTTGAAGAATGCAAAGTGTTTTAAGCCTTGGAATAGTCAGCAGCAACGTGGCACAGATCAGGCCCTTAATACTGATTTAGTCAAAGAAAAGATCTGTGCCGTCCACATCAGTGACTTCAGGAAGTTTCCTTACAAAGCACGTGACAAGCACAAGCTTGGCATAGACAAGGAATAAAGTTTGTTAGGAAAATTGTACATAGCCAATAGGAATATTACATTATTTATTTTTCTTATTATAATACTTGTATATATACTTGAATGATGATACAGTAATGAAACACGAGAAAATTTCCACATTGTCTCTTGATAAATTTCTACATGGTATCAGAGCAGTGATCAAAACCCTTCCAGATTTATTCAAAATCTGTTCTTCTTTTCTCGTTTGAGCAATGGGTGACCCATCGACAACACTTGCTGCTACAACAACTGTTGCAGGCAGCTCAACATCAACATCCATTGATTCTAATCATCCTTATCACCTTCATCCATCAGATTCACCAGGTATGACACTCATCAACACTCATTTCGATGGAAAGGGTTATTAAGGGTGGAAGAGATCTGTTTTCATTGCCCTTTCAGCCAAAAATAAGTTAGGTTTCATCAATGGATCTGCAGCAGCACCATCTAGTGATTCTCCAGATCTACAAGTTTGGAGCAGATGTAATGACATAGTTACATTTTGGCTTTTGAATTCACTGTCAAAGGAGATTGCAGACAGTGTCATCTACTCAAAAACTGCTAGGGATCTCTGGATAAGTTTGGAGCAGAGGTTTGGTCAATCCAATGGAGCAAAGCTATTCCACCTATAACAAGAACTTAGCAGGTTAACACAAGGAAACAACAACATTGCAGGCTATTTCACACAACTAAAGAGGTTATGGGATGAGTTGGATTCCCTAAACTTAAACATAAAGTGTGGTTGTGTGTGTGTTTGTGAGGGAAAACAGAAGCTGGAAAAGTCTTTGCAAGATGAAAGGCTCATCAAATTCCTTATGGGATTAAACGACATATATTCACAGGCCAGGGGTAATATTTTGATGATTAACCCCTTGCCTAACATTAACCTTGCATACTCCTTGATTTTACAGGATGAACATCAAAGGGAAAGCTATATGAATCCTCTCATTCCTTCTGATTCCAGTGCTTTTATGGCTGGAACTGGAGGTTTCATGACTGGGAATAGAAACCAATATAGAGGTGGAAAGCAGGTTCAAAGGACTAATGATGCTAATCAGAAATCTGGAAATCAATTTCCCATATCTGCACAATCTCAACAGTCACAGAGGTTTCAAAATCAAAAGCTTAAAGGAAGGAGAATGAAATATAACCCTAATGTGTCATGTGATTACTGTGGAAAACAAGGACATGAAGAAATCAACTGTTACAGATTGATAGGGTATCCTGATGATTTTCAATTCACAAATAACAAAGGCTCTCAAGGACAAATTAAAGGAAATGCAGCAGTGTCTATGGAGGACTTTGAAGGAAAACACAACAGTTGTAGTGGCAATGTTGCACTCAATCAAGGGTACAATAAAGAGCAATACAATCAATTTATTCACATGTTCAAACAAATGAAGATGGAAAAGTTAGCAGACACAAGTGGAGGACATGCAATTAATGCAAATGCAGTGGCTGGTACAATCTTGAAATACATTAGCTCATATTTTTCAGTTTTAAATTCTAATACCTGGATAGTAGACTCAGGTGCATCAGAACATATGTGCTATAATTCAACTTGCTTCACTTCTATGTGTCTTCTTAAAGTCCCTTTGACTATTAATCTTCCTAATTGTCATACCATTCAAGTCACTCATATAGGAACAGTCTCTTTATTCTCAGATATTGCTATAGAAAATGTTTTATATGTCCCAAGTTTCAAATTCAATCTCATGTCTGTAAATAGATTTTGTCGACAATTTCGTTCTATCTTGTTCTTTACATCAAATGAGTGTGTTATGCAGGGCCCTTTAATGAGGAGGCCTCAAGTTTTTGGTGAAGCTAAGGAAGGACTCTATCTACTCCAGCCCAATGTAAAAGAGTCTAGTTTCAATCCTACCAAAGAAGTGCCAGTTATGTCAAGAGATGTTCCTAGTTCTAGTTTCTTTCCTTTTAATGTTTCTAGTATGTCTGAGTCTGTCCCTGATAGAGTTTCTTCTATATGTAGTAGTGTTGTCTCTAATATAAAACTTTGGCACATTAGATTGGGGCATTTGCCTTTCTCATCAATGAAACATCTCAGTTCTATCTATATTCCGACTAATCTTGATTGTTTTTGTGATATATGTCCTAAAGCAAGACAATCTAGATTACCTTTTATTATAAGTCCTAAATCTACTAAGACCAAATTTGACCTTATTCACATTGACACATAGGGACCTTATAAAGTACCCACTTATAATAACTATAGGTATTTTCTCACCATAGTGGATGATTATAGTAGAGGTGTTTGGACATATCTGATGACAACTAAGAGCAATGCATTTTCAGTTTTGAAATGCTTCTTACAGATGGTAGAAAGACAGTTCAACACTAAGGTGAAAATGATAAGGTCAGATAATGCTCTGGAATTGGGAAAGAGTATATTAGCCACTACTTACTTCCAATCTCAAGGTATAATCCATCAAACTTCGTGTGTTGCCACTCCTCAACAAAATGGTGTAGTTGAGAGGAAACATTGACATCTTCTTGAGATTGCTAGAGCTCTCTTGTTTCAATCTCATGTTCCTATGGTTTACTGGGGAGAGTGTGTTCTCACTGCCACATTTTTGATCAACAGATTGCCTTCTAGAGTCTTGCAGGGTGCTACTCCTTATGATATTTTGTATGAGAAATCACCTTCTTATCAACATCTGAAATGTTTTGGATGCTTGTGTTATGCCAACACTTTAGCTCATGGCAGGACAAAATTTGAACCAAGGGCAAAAGCATGTGTGTTTCTAGGTTATCCCAGTGACCAAAAAGGGTACAAGCTGTTAGACCTCACAAGCAAGAAAGTGTTTGTCTCTAGGAATGTCTCTTTCCATGAAGAAATTTTCCCATTTTCAATGGATTATGCTGATCAACCATCCCACATTTTTCCTATTCCAACTGTTGTCAATGAGGTGTATAATGATTCTGATTTCCTTGCACCTACAGATTCCAGTTTCAACACAACGTCCTCTTCTCAGTCAGATCATGTTGTTTGTTCTAATCATGATTCCCCTTCCACTCCTATACCTACACCTGTGACATCAACCTCTCAACCTCCTACTCCTCCTGATATCAGAAGATCAACCAGATCCAACAAAGGTACCATGCCAAGTCATCTAAAGGACTATTTTTGCAACACTATTTTTCTTAGTTCTGTAACTGATTCATGTTTTACTACACCTCCTCAACCTACTGTCCTTTCCTTTACTGGTCTTTCTCTACCTAATCAAGTCACTCTCCAATCAGTTTCAGACATCACAGAACCTACTAGTTATGTTCAAGCCTCTACTCATCCTGGTTGGGTCAAGGCCATGCAAGAAGAACTTGCAGCCTTAGAATCCAACCATACTTGGGATGTAGTTTTTCTTCCTCCTGGTAGAAAAGCACTTCCTTGTAAGTGGGTTTACAAGGTCAAACATCATGCAGATGGTTCTCTAGAAAGGCTAAAGGCACGATTGGTCATTAGAGGTGATATTCAAAAGTAGGGAATAGATTTCAATGAAACTTTTTCCCCCGTGGTCAAGATGACCACTGTCAGGTGTTTACTTTCTATTGCAGCTAAGAAGAATTGGGTAGTCTCCCAATTTGATGTGAACAATGCCTTCTTGCAAGGTGATTTGCAAGAAGAAGTATATATGAAGTTTCCAGCTGGTATGTCTTCCCCACAGCCTAATTTGGTTTGTAAACTCAAAAGGTCCCTCTATGGTTTGAAGCAAGCCTCTAGGCAATGGTATGCTAGGCTTGCTGGGGCATTAAGTTTCAAAGGTTTCACTGCATCCTTAAACGACTACTCCTTATTTTTTAAAAGAAATGGTGATCTAGTTTCCATAGTGGCAGTGTATGTGGATGACATACTGATTACAGGTGATGATGATGCAGAAATCCAATCCCTTAAATCATTTCTTCATGCTGAGTTTAAAATTAAAGATCTTGGTCCTATTCACTATTTCCTCGGCATGGAAATTCTGAGAGAAGATCATGGAATTATTGTGAGTCAACGAAAATATACCTTGGATTTGCTCCAAGAGTTTGATGTCTCTCATCTGTCGCCTGTTTCCTCTCCCATGGATCCCTCCTGTAAGTTGTCTGCAGATTCAGATGACTATTTGTTAGATCCTACCATTTATAGACATCTCATTGGAAAATTGAATTATTTAACTCATACAAGGCCAGATCTATGCTTTGTTGTTTTGACTTTAAGTCAATTTATGCAGAGGCCTTGCAATCTTCATTTCACTGCTGGATTAAGGGTGCTTCGTTGCCTTAAAGGTAGTCCTACTCAAGGGATTTTCTTGTCTGCTTCTCCTTCATTCTCCATTTCTGCATTTTGCGATGCCGATTGGGCCTCGTGCAAGGATTCACGACGTTCCGTCAGTGGTTTCTTCATCAGTATGGGTGGATCTCCCATCTCTTAGAATTTAAAGAAACAAGCATCAGTGTCTCTTTCCTCCGCCGAAGCAGAATATAGATCGATGAGGAGATTGGTCGCAGAACTGACCTGGTTGACTCGTCTACTGGCAGATATGTCTATTTCACCATCATTACCGGTACCAGTGTATTCCGACAGCCAAGCGGCGATGCACATTGCTCGGAATTCGATTTTCCATGAGAGAACGAAACACGTAGAGCTTGACTGTCACTTTGTTCGACAGCAATATCTCTCTGGCCTTATTTCTCTCTCTTTTGTTCCCTCCAAAGATCAACCAGCCGACATTCTCACAAAGCCTTTGTCCGCGCCTTCTCACCATCATCTTCTTCGCAAGATGGGTATCACTTTGCTCCCCTCCATCTTAAGGGGGGATGTTAAGAATACACAGACCTTGAACTCACATTCATCAATGGTGAAGACATTTTCAGAGAGTAAGAAGAGTTGTTCAGACAATGAGACAAAAGGCACTTTGAAGAATGCAAAGTGTTTTAAGCCTTGGAATAGTCAGCAGCAACGTGGCACAGATCAGGCCCTTAATACTGATTTAGTCAAAGAAAAGATCTGTGCCGTCCACATCAGTGACTTCAGGAAGTTTCCTTACAAAGCACGTGACAAACACAAACTTGGCATAGACAAGGAATAAAGTTTGTTAGGAAAATTGTACATAGCCAATAGGAATATTACATTATTTATTTTTCTTATTATAATACTTGTATATATACTTGAATGATGATACAGTAATGAAACACGAGAAAATTTCCACATTGTCTCTTGATAAATTTCTACACCTTTCTATAGTTTCTTTATTATATTTTATTTCAAGTTCCTTCTTCCATATGTAATCATGTACATGTGTAACCAATATATTGAATATAGTTTTTTTCATATTAAAGCAAGAAGCAACTAGTTTTAATAAGTTTTGTATGTATCCCTAAATAACAAGGGTTGAATAAGCCCGATAAATAAAATAGAAATTTTTAATTAAAGATGTGTACGTCCTGATCAAAAGAAGTTTGAACAAATTAAACAACCAAATATTAATTAGTTCATCTTAATTATGGACCAAATTAAGTGCAACTTCCTAGAAAAATACTGTGTATCCATATTGATTACGAAGTTTTAGGTTGACAAAGGGAAAGCAAACTACCCTCATTTCATATTTATGCTCTCCAATTTTGAGTGTGCACAAGTAGACCCTTAAACTTGTATAAAGTTGAACAAGTAGACACATGAGTTCTACGTGACATAATACACATAGGACACAAATTATCATATAGGATGTCACGTAGGACGTGTGTGTCTATTTGTTCAACTTTATACAAATTTAAGTATCTACTTGTGCACAATCAAAATTGGAGGACATACATTTTAATTAAAGCCAAGTTAAAGGATATATATTTATGTATTATGCCTTAAATTTGCAAGTCTTCAATTCGATCCATTCCTAAAAATATATTACAACAATATAAAAAAAATAAAAGTGTAACAATGCAAGTGCTCTCATGAATCAATAGTCTTCTTACATTAATATATATATATATAAGCACAATTATATTGTTCACGGTGTAAGAGTTTATCAGGCCCAACTTTACGAGATTCCACTAGGTATATTATTGTTATTGTACGACGTGAGAGTTGAAACCCATTTTTGGTATGTAGATTATACATTTTTCACAATGGATTGATATATTCCATTTGATTCGATTTGCATCAACAACATAACATACAAGTGCAGTATCGAATTTTGGTATAATAACAACATATTTTGTGAAAGTTCATACCGCGGCTAGTCAAGAGAATCGATCAAAATATTTTTCCAATGATACCAGCAAAGAAAGTTTGAAAATTCCAAGAAACTAAGACGTGAATATATTAATAGCAGTAGTAGTCACGTTGGAGCCTAACTCAAGCAACTTAAACAATTTCTACCAAATCAAATTAACATATACATGTCTTTCTTATGAACTTAATTAATTAATTGCAATTTCGTTGAAGTTAAACGTTACGAAAAGTCTACAACTCATACATCAAAAAGGGCCTATTTAAGAAATTGTACTTTTCCTTCGATCAATAGATTAATTTCTTGCATAGAATTGACTAAAGTCTAAATATGGCGCGATTCTACGGTGTGGTAGGTGCTGGCTCACCAATCGAGGGTTCGGAGATGATGATAATGGTGGGAATGGTTGTTATGTCTATTTTAATGATTTCTATGGTCATTTTTGCTTGTGGAGACTCCTCTAATGGGAAAAAGAAGCATCGGTTTTATGGAGGTGGAGGTGGAGGTGGTGGTGGTGGAGGTTGTGGTGGTGGTGGAGGCTGTGGTGGTGGTGGTGGTGGATGCTGAGTTAAAATAATTAATTCTTGTGTTTGTGGAGGAGTCAAGAGGTTAGTATAAATAAACTTTTCAGTTTTCATATTATTAGGTTATTCAAAGGATATACACGGAGAAATATTTACAAAATGTGAAACTTAGTAAACTTAAAAATAAGATAAATTACGAGTAATATATAACAAATAAATGTGATTTGATGCTTTAATCTTTATATATACATTACGTGTACATGTAATTAATGTTCTTATAAAATGATGTTTTTGTTCTTAATTATAGGTTACACCCTGTTTCTTAATTCTCGCTTTATTGTTTTTGTTTTAGTACTATATATGTTTTTTACACTGAGATTGAGTTTAATTTAGCTTTTATAATATTGGGGAAGAAAAACAAACAAACATTTTAACTCCGATTAGAAAAGGAAAAAAAGAACACAAATTAACCAAAGAAACTTAATTAAGATAAGTTAGAATAACTTATTTGCATATAAGAACGAGCAATATAGTGTATGCTAAAAGAGTATAGTAAAGTTGCATTACGAATATTTATATCTAGATACACGAGACAAAAATAAAATTAAAAAAATGGTTTAGAAATAAGTAATTAGCTATTAAGTGCAGCTTGAAACTGGGGGACATGAGGTGATTAGATGGGAGGTGCGAGAGGTATTGGTTGTATCACGAATTAACAGAGGTAGAGGTAGGTCAAAAAAATTGAGAAGAGCTGATTATACATGTCACATGAGATGATTTACTTTTCGCTGATGGAGGACATGATCTTAGATAGAAAGATATGAAAAATGAAATTTAAAGTAGAAGATTAGTAAGTAGCTGAGTGTTGTTTCATCTAATTATGTGTGTGTGTGTGGGGNGGTGAGCTAGCCTCCTCCCCTCGTGTTTTTAGCGGTATTATGTTATTTAGTTATCACGTCTTATGTGGTTGTTATGTCCATTGTAATGATTTTTATGGTCATTTTTGCTCGTAGGGACTCCTCTAATGGCAATTGGTACAATCGTGGTGGTGGAGGCGGAGGGTGTGGCAGTGAATAAACTCGTGTTGGTGTTGTTGCGGAGTCAATAGCTTGCTCTTGGAGATATATATATATATTGATTTTATTGTGGCTTGTGAAGTTTAGAGTCCTAGTAATGTGTACATATATATGTAATCCATTATTTTTAGATTGTGAAAGTTCTTAATAAAACTTTATAGTTATTAATTAGTATGAAGTTGAGAGTGATATTAAATGGATAATAAAATAATTAATTTTCGATATGGAGTATAGGAATATTGATTTCTCTCTTACTAGATATAAAAAAGAACAAAAACTAAAAGTATAGTAATGTAAGTACTCTCATGAGAGTTGAAACACGCTTTTGATATGTAGTTTATTTTTTATCTTTTACTAAGGAGTCGTTTGGTAGAGTGTATTAGAAAA
The DNA here is from genome assembly GCF_019186545.1 of Solanum stenotomum. Lineage (NCBI taxonomy): Eukaryota > Viridiplantae > Streptophyta > Magnoliopsida > Solanales > Solanaceae > Solanum > Solanum stenotomum. The sequence continues at coordinate 2,356,570 of NC_064290.1, read as the reverse complement.
TATAATGCATGCATTAGGTGTGTGTATTAGTATTACCTTGTTTGGTACACTTTTTCTTGCCATGTATAACTAATGTTTGCATTAATTATACACTCCATTGTGTATTAAGTTGTGTATTACTAATACCAAGTAATTCTAGGTATTAATAATACATAGCATTTAACACTTGCATTAGGATTAAATAATTACAAAACTACCCTCATAGCATTTTTAAAACATTTCCTAACATTTTCTCTTTTTTTCATTTTCTTTCTTGTCATATGTTTTTATTTTTATTTTTATTTGTTTTTCAATGTCTTTTAATTTGTTGGTGTCTTAATAGACTATATGGCCTCTTAAATATCCTTTTTTTTTAAAAAAATAATAATCTAATTTCAACATAATTTAATAAAAAAAATTACTATTGTGGCGATAAATTTGATAAAAAAATTCTTTGCCAACTTTTCACAAAAATATTTTGACTCAAATAGTACAACTATTTAATATTATTTTTGAAAAGAAGAAGAAGAAGCGGAGTTAATGATGTTTTATCAAAGAACTTTGTTGCAAAGAAGTGTAAAAATAAATAAAGTGTGAAGGGTATTTTTGTAAACATATATTTTTAAATAGAAATTATGCAAGATTTGTTATTTCTAATACATCAAACCAAACAGTGTATAAGAAATAATGCTTGCATAACTAATGCAAGCATTACTAATACAAGTACTACTAATGCACCCTATTTTTACTCAACCTTCTTTTTTTAAAAAAAGGGGTTATCCAATTCATTTCTTAAATACTAAAAAAGAATAATAATTTGTTTAGTTTTATATTTAGTAACAATTTAATTTCAAAATTCTCAATTTACATTTATAGTTGCAAAAATATTTGATTTATTTTAGATTATAAATTTTGAAAATATTATTTACATTTTAAAGTCAATGTCAAATAGATAAATACCACCATGAAGGGAGTGGTCAATGCCGAATATTTTTTCTATGCTGAATACCACCGATTGAAAACATACCGTACAAGAAAACTATTAATTACATGAAAATTTTCCTGTGGATTAGTATAAAAATTTACAGGAAAATCAGATTCCTGTGAATTTTCATACTAATTTTCAGGAAAATCTCCATGTAATTCACTTTTTTTTTATAGTTACATTCACATGTTATCTGTTGATCATAAATATTTGATCAAATTTACATCGATGTGTATTTTAATATTAAAAAATAATAGTTAAACTATAGGTAATTGATAAAAAAAAAAACAATGAATAATCAAATGAAACTCACAAAAATAAATAAATAATTAATTTATGTGTATTTTTGACTATTACTTATTCTTAATTAAATCAATTCAATAAACTGGTCATGACCCCTTGTTTTAACGTGTAAACACCAGACGTGCAAGCTTAAAGTCTCTGATTCCTCATAGAGTACTCCTTCAGTTCCTTTTTTGTTGTCATGTTATATTTTTTAAGAGTTAATTTAAGTAATTTTTAAAATTAAATTAAATTACATTAATTCAATATCTTAAAATAAAAAAAATAGATATTCAAAAATTATATGAAAAAGTATTATAACTTGCAATTTTTTCCATATCAATATGATAAAACAATACATTTAAAATGTTAGTCAAAGTTCATATTGTTTTATTCTAAAAAAGGAAACTATGACAACTAAAAAGAAACGGAGACAGATAAAAGTCAACCAGATTTTTAATTATCCATCGATCGGACTATTTTTTTTTCAATAATACCAGCAAACACTTTTTGACCAAATGAAAGTACATCTTTTTTATGAAATTGCAACTCATTGAGCTTTACTAAAAGTCTACAACCCAAACATCACAAAAGGCCTATATAAGAGATTAATTTAGCAGCAGCATATATAAGTATTTCACATAGAATTTATTAGTAAATTTCAAACAAAAATATGGTGCGATTCTATGGTGTGGTAAATGATGGCTCACCAATCGAGGGTTCTGGGCTAATGATAATGGTGGGAATGGTTGTTATGTCTGTTTTAATGATTTCTATGGTCATTTTTGCTTGTGGAGACTCCTCTAACGGAAAAAAGAAGCGTTGGGGAGGTGGAGGAATTTATGGAGGCGGAGGAGGCGGTTGTGGTGGTGGTGGTGGCGGATGCTGAGTTTTATAAATTTTTGTGTTTGTGGATCGAAGGAGTCGAGAGTGTATTATTGAATATATAATTTATCTTGAGTCCATGATATAAAATTTAAATTTTATATATATATGTTACTAATAAAACGTGAAATTTGTAATCGTAAAAATAACAGCAAGTAAAAGGTGATTTAATGCTTTATGTATACGTTAAACCATGTTATGTTCTCATATGGTGATGTTTCTTTCCTTAATTATGTATAGGTTACTTTCTGTTTCTTCCAGCTATATCATATTTTTATATTATTATTACTATTATGCGTGATATATATACGTTCCATTTTGACTCGAAAGTATATTAAAATTAAATTTTCTATCTCATAAAAATATGATAAAGTCTATGTATGTCATATCTGGCTCAAACTCCACTAATAAGATTAGGCATCATGAAACTATTTTCTTTATTACAACTAAAAAAATATAAAATATAAAATATACATTTACAAGAAAGCAATTAAATGAAGCTTCTTATTACGTAATATCAATCATTTGTAATTATAGATGATGCATCATTATTTATCGACTATTAATTTGATGAACAGTTATACAAAATTATGCCATTAAATATACATTAATTTCTACGCTTATATGTCCAAAACAAATTGAGATTCATTATAACATAAATAAACTTTCACTAATCATATTTTTTTCAGTTAAATTCATCTAGAAGGCCAAATACTATACAAATTAAAAATAAAGTGAAGGTCAAATACTTTAACTAGGACCAAATTAAAGTCACCCTCTTGGTCCTTGGATATTAATTTCTACACTAGACTATAATAAACTAGATTAATCTAGGGCGATCAAAGTCATAATTAAGAAAAGTCAACAGGCCAAACTTTATTAAAGGCCTATAGATAAATTTGCTAATTATTTAAGAGATTGTAATTTCCTTTGATCATGAGATTAATTAGCTATTTCTGAAGAGAAATAGTAATTAAAGTCTAAACAAAAATATCTATATGGCGTGGTCCTATGGTGTGAGAGATGGTGGCTCAACGTTTGAGGGCTCAGAGCTGATGATGAGTGCGGGAATGGTTTTTATATCTGTTTTAGTGATTTCAACGGTCATTTTTACTTGTGGGGACCCCTCTAACAGCATAAAGGAAGACGATGGTGGTGGTAGTTGTGGAGGCGCGTGTGGTGGATAATTGTGAATTAGAAGTCAAAGTAATATCAGCAAAAAATAACTTTAATTTGTATGCATGAAGTCTCCAAGAACATAATGATCTTTCTCTAGATTGTAAAAGTTCTTATAAAACTTTGGAGTAATGTCCAATATCATATTCTTGTCTTTTAATTTGATAAATAGTGTATTATGTATATATATAAATTAATTACTCTTTAAATTACTTGCTTAAGATAATTTCCACTTCTTTCATTTTAATTATGCACCAAATTGATACGTATCGATCTCTCTTTTCACTTTAAATTACTTGCTTAAGATAATTTTCTACTTCCTTCGTACGAATCGATCTCGACCTCTTTTCAGTTTTGGAGGGGGATAGGAAAGAGAAAATAAGGCATCTAAGGGTGTGTTCGGTATAAATGAAAATGATTTTTATGCAAAAATGTATTTTAGGAAAATAGGGGATCTTTTTATTTATTTTCTTGTGCTCCGAATGTAAGCAAAAAAAAATTATTCTAAAAAACAATTTGTATATTATAATTTTGATAGATACGATGAGAAGTGGGGTAGGGGTAAGAGTATGCAGGGGATGAAGGCTAAGAGGTGGCCGGAGTTGAAGATCATGTATGTGTAGGTGGATGAAAAGGACATAATTAATGTGAAATATATATCACATTGTTAGGATCATAGATTAGGTTAATTCTCAATAATATCTGAAGTAAACAAGTTTGAAAATTAAGTTATTTAAACATTAATAATGACCAAATCAAAGTCGTCCTCTTGGATAAAATATAATGAAAAATTGAAACTTCGTAGAACTACACTATAGTTTCTATATTATTAAGTATAATTAGATTAAATAAGGGTACCTAAACGAAGTTATATTAATTACTAATAGTCAACTCACACGAAAATCCAAATATCATGACAATAGGCCTATATATATAAGCTTGTTTAGAGATTTTTTTCCTTGGATTATATATGATTAGACTAATTAGAAGCATATAACTATTTCTTCAGATAATTACATAAATTAAAGTCGAAACTAATATAGTAAATGGCACGATTCTATGGTGTGGGATCAGATGGTGGCACAACACTTGAAGGCTCGAGCTTAATGATAATGGTGGGAATGATTATTATGTCTGTTTTAATGGTTTCTATGGTCATTTTTGCTTGTGGGGACTCCTCCAACGGTGAAAAGGATGACGAATTGGTACTATCGTGGAAGTGGAGGAGGCGGTGGTGGTTGTGATTAAACTCGTCTTGTTGATGTGGGGTTAATAGCTCGGTTTTGAATATGTTTTTTCTTTACTTTTGTAGATTCAAGTCCAAGTAAAAAACAATGTTCCTTTCTTCAGAAAGATTGATAGTACTATTCCCACTTATCCGTTAGTACGACTCAAACTATCAATTAATTTACTGATGAAGGTACTTAACCACTAGAAGAGTAAGTCTCACTTGTCTGAATCTAAGTAATATGTACATATGCAATTGAATATTAACTTCGCATATGGAGTCTCCGAAGAAAATTACCACTATATCTCTAGATTGTGAAAATTCTCAAAAAAACTTTGCACTTAATAAAGTTGAGGCTCGTTCATTTACGCTTTAATTTGTAATATGTAATCGATTATAAAACATGTTATAGATGGACAATATAGTTTAAGTAATTCTTTCATAAGAATCCAATATTTTTGAGGAGTATAGAAATATAGTGGAAAACTTATTAAAATGAAAGTAGTTTCTTTTATCATGCATCATGAGGTAAAAATAAGATATACATTACACTTTGCTCTTAGTTCAAACTCCACCGATAAAATTTTACTGTATTTGTTGTTGATATGAAGTCTCTGATTTTTTTATAGTGGAGTAATAAAATAATAAATCTGGACCACAATGTAAGAGAAAAATCTAGCATATTTTTAATCATTATCCATTATAATTTTTCGAATGATACCAGAAAATAAGTGTGAAAATTCCAAGAAAGACATGAATATATTCGTAGTTACGTTGAAGCGTAGCTCAAGTAACTTAATTAAAGCAATTTTGACCAAATCAAAGTCTTCTACTTTTTTATGAAGTTACATAGAAACTTCGTTGATGTTAGGAAGAACCTAGACGGTTTATGGAAGCATCCTTGACTTTGTTGTTCACAGTAGCAGCTTGCCAAGTGGGAGAATGAGGACCTCCCGGTCCTTTTCTTTTAGTGCTTCAACCCGAAGCGATAGCTTCTAGCTAGTTCAGTGGATAAGATGGTTGTGCTCCAGCTCACTCAAGAATGGGACGGCAGTGGTCCGAACATTATGAAAAGTCTACAAGTCAAACATCACAAAAGGCCTATATAAGATATTGTTTCCTTGAATCATGAGATTAATTTAGCAACATATATAGATAAATATTTTTGCAGAGAATTGATTAAATTCTAAAAAAAATATGGCTCGATTCTATGGTGTGGTAAATGGTGGCTCAGCAGTTGAGGGTTCGGGGATAATGATAATGGTGGGAATGGTTGTTATGTCTGTTTTAATGATTTCTATGATCATTTTTGCTTGTGGAGACTCTTCTAACGGAGAAAGGAAACGTAAGGGTAATGGAGGTTATTATGGAGGTGGAGGTGGCGGTAGTGGTGGAGGCACCGCTTGCGGTGGTGGAGGCACCGCTTGCGGTGGTGGAGGCACCGCTTGCGGTGGGGGAGGAGGTGGAGG
>NC_064290.1:2349130-2349882 GCF_019186545.1 Solanum stenotomum | reverse complement strand
TGAATATTATGTGGTAAAACATGACATTTTGGTCGCCAACTTCCAGCAAACATCAGTGTTGCATCTTCGTTGTATCACTGCTCTCGTTGGCATGGTACATGTGTGGGAGATAAAAGTGTCAAGGAGATTATACAAGGTGAAGATTGTGTACTCTGCGTGTTACACACTTTATGGGGTCATAGAGATAGTAGAGTCGGTTGTGTGTCATCAATTACATCATGGCTTGGGTTAATACATTGGTTTTTGTTATCCTTTTGAACAAATGTGTGGTTGCAAGGCAAGTTATAACTGAACTCAATTTGATAAGGCAGAAGAGTTTTTTTGTGAATTAGATACATCATGGTTGTAATTGGTTGTTATCAGTTCTAGTGGAGAGATTTGGCGGAAGGAAAGCTTTGACAACTATTGCTCAGTACTTTGAGGTGAACAATTGTAGCATTGATCAGTCTGAGCATGGTATGAAGTACTATTTTTATGATATTTTGAGTGCTTTTGGACCTTTTTTTTTTTATCCTATCAATAGCCTTGGTGAAATTCTCAGCATTCCATTATCTGGCAGTACTGCCTACAGTTTGGTCAATCATGGAAATATTTCATTTGGTAAAAAAGAGATTGATGGTAAGGAAGAATGGAATGAGATCAAAGACTAGTAATCTTTGAAGTTAAAAATATTTTTTAAGTTGAAATTGAAATTTTGAAGTTAAAAATATTTATTAAAAACAAACTTGAAATTTTTTTTGGGGAGTGGGGGG
>NC_064290.1:2212833-2348937 GCF_019186545.1 Solanum stenotomum | reverse complement strand
GGGGGTGTAAAAAAATAAAAAAATAAAATTAGAAATATCTTTTAAAAATAACTTTTAATATTTTTTTGGGGGGTGGTGGTAGGGTGTGGGGGTAGGGGTGAGGGTGGGGTAAAAATATTGAATTTAAAAACAAACTTTAAAATTTTTTTTTGGGGGGCTGGTTTGAGGGTAGGGACCAAATAAATTGATTTTTTCAATAATTATTTTTTTAATTGGAAGTTGGAAGAGAGTTTTGGAAAATGTTTTCCTTAAGTTTTGAAGGGAAGTCATTTTCCTTAAATTTGAGGAAAATGAGTTGATTTGAAAAACATTTAACCCAACCAAACATGAGAAAATTGGAAAATGTTTTCCTTCATACCAAACACACCTGAAGTCTCTGATTTCTTCTATAGTGGAGTAATAAAACAATAAATCTGAACCACGATGTAAGAGAAAAATCTAGCAGATTTTTAATTATTATCCATCGGAACATTTTTCCAATAATACCAGAAAATTAGTGTGAAAATTCCAAGAAAGACATGAATATGTTACTTTAGTAGTTTACGTTGAAGCCTAGCTCAAGTAACTTGGAGCAATTTTGACCAAATCAAAGTCTTCTACATTTTTATGAACTTAAATAGCAACTTCGTTGAAGTTGAACATTACGAAAAGTCTACAAGTCAAACATGACAAAAGCCCTATATAAGATATTGTTTCCCTTGAATCATGAGATTAATTTAGCAACATATATAGATAAATATTTTTGCAGAGAATCTATTAAATTCTAAAAACAAAAATATGGCGCGATTCTATGGTGTGGTAGATGGTGGCTCAGCAATTGATGGTTCAGGGCTAATGATAATGGTGGGAATGGTTGTTATGTCTGTTTTAATGATTTCTATGATCATTTTTGCTTGTGGAGATTCCTCTAACGGAGAAAGAAAACGTTGGGGTGACGGAGGTTATTATGGTGGTAGAGGAGGTGGTTGTGGTGGAGGCACCGCTTGCGGTGGGGGAGGAGGTGGCGGTTGTGGTGGGGGTGGAGGAGGTGGTTGTGGTGGCGGTGGCTGTGGTAGCGGAGGATGCTGAGTTGATTATATTCTTTCACTTGTGGAGGAGAGAGTTTATTCTTGGATATATAACGTATTTTTTGACTTGTGTACGTAGATCAGAGTTTTATGTAAGATATAAAGAATTTAAGTTAGTACATATTATTAGTGTAAACAATTCTTTTATATTATTCGGTCATGGATATATGTAGAAAATCTTTGTAATCTTGAAATTAAGATAAAATACATATAACAGGTAAAATTAACTTGATGTTTTATATGTACGTTACGTGTACATGCAATTGTTCTATATTTCATGTGAACATTTTCTGCTTGCATGGAGTTTCCCAGAAAATATTATAATGTTTCGTAGTTAATAAAGTTTGGATACACTTTTTATTCATTCGAACTAATAAACCCCATATGTTCCTCCAAACCAATTAACCCCTAAACTCATTTTAGTTGATACTAACAAATGTGTATCAGTTCTATTACAAGTTAGAAACAAGCATGAAAATAAAAGACTATTGAAAGTAGATGCTTGAGTTGTAGAAAGAAATCCTATGAGATCAGAAACAAGGCAGCGATCAAATCGCACAGAGTAACCCATAGAAACAGCCAATTTGCAAGATGGTGAAAGTATCATCTCTATTTGTTACGCTTTTTAGCCTGCTTGCCTTGACCCTTCTTAGGAGGTCCCTTTCCACGACGTTTAAGCATTTCAAGCTTGCTCAGGCGCTCTTGCTCTTGACGTGCCATCACAAGAGGATCATCTTTCATGATATCATGTGGGTACCATTGTGACACCTTCTCACCGATGAGCTTCTTACGTAAAACCTTGTGGGATGATCTCTGCCCGGTTGGATTAAGCACATGACCAAATATCCTGGCCCTTGCCTCAGTCACCCCTTCAATGGCTGCAGCAGCTACCACATTCTTTAGTCTCCCAAAGTTCATTTCTTGGTTCCGAAAGCAGCTCAGTACACGGATTCTCTGCACAAAGAATAACAGTCTCAAGACAGACACATTAAACCAAGTCACTATTAGTATATCTTTACTGGTGCTATCATGTAAGTTGCTTCATGTATGATTACCTGTAGTTATCTACCGGTGACTAAAAGTATAAAAATTCTCTTACACTACCAGCATAAAGAAAACATCAATTTGGAATTGTGACAGTTAAAATCTATGCAAGCCATTATCAACAAGGGTTCAGTGAGAAGTCTAATACAATTGTAAATATTATCCGACTCACTGACAAAAAAGCAATAAGACATCAAGAGTCGAGATGAATTTATTGCTATCACTTCAAAACAAAGTTCATTAGTTCAACATCTTTCATAAGAACTTCTACCTTATCCAGAACACCCTAATCAACAAGGGTGAACTTGTCTCTCCCTCTTCTTTTGGTACAGCCGTACAGCTTTATGAAATGCTCAGCATCCATTGAAATGGATTAATAATTGTGATTCAGCGGGACCTTCTATATTCTCTTTTAGACTCGAGAAGGGTGGTGATACCTAACAAGTATGAACATCACATCACTTTCCCCCCCATCTCCAACCTATCCCGCCTTAATGACTGCACGTTTCACCTGTGAATCTGTTTACTATATGTGTGCCGAATGAAGAAGAATTTAACAACCAATTACCTAATAGTATTTTACAGCTAACAATAATATTACCATATGATCATTTGTGTTAGCTTAGGTAGACTCAGAGAATAACTTAGAATGATAGCACTTGCAGCAAAATATTGGCATCTTCAACGAGATGGTCCACAGTTGAAGGTGGAGTACAATCGAATCTCAGTGAGCCTGGCAATATGAAGGCACATTCTATAAATTCTAGGATAGCGACGGAGCCATCACCTACTACTATTAGAAATTTTGACAACAAGAAAAAAAATTTCATAGAATAGCACATGAGATTTCTAGTGTCATAACTACAGACCATAATTGTATTACGTGTGAATGCGGGTATAAACTGTAATTATTCCGAACAGTCCAAATTTTGGATTAGTCTTTGGTTATAACTGATAAACCAGTGGATTCCCCTCACCCCCTCCTCAGCTCATTAAATTACAAACGTAAGTTAAAAGATAAATCTTTATAAAAATAAAAAGAAAAATTGAAAGAGGGGGGTGAATAAAAAACATGGCTCCCAACTCTATGTTTAAACTATGAATAGGCCACTGATGTACTAGTAAAAGAAGAGAAGCAACCAAGGGCGCTCAGAATATAAGGTTCTGACCCTTATGTTAAGAGAAAGATGGATTCGAACAACATATCAGGCTTGTTGTATTGATTAGACACAATGACAAGTCTCGAAACTTATATAGATCAAATTATGTTACTTGTAAAATTAAAAATAACGGTAAATGTGAATAAATCATCCCAATGACAACTTGAAAACTAAATTGAAATCAAAACAACTATAAATGAAGACCAAGTCTAAATATTGAGTTATTGACTAATAATTTGTTTTAATGACAGAACAATAATGAATGAGAAAAAGGTGCTTCATCTTCTATGTAACAAACTGAACAGTGATTCAGAATTTCTAGCAAGTTGCATAGACAAATCTCACAATTCTAATACAGATTAACCCTCACATCTCAGTCGTAAACACAAATTCACAGTTACAGTTTTTGATTTATATCAAATTAACATAAGTAATGACCTATTGAAATTTCAACTTCCATGGAAAATCAAAAGGAAACAAAAACATGAAGCTCAGGAGAGTATTACCAGTCACCAGAGAAATAGAGGATGAGAGAAACACGAGAAAAAGGGGAAATGCAGAAGCTGTGCTTCACTAAACTCAGTCCCGAGAAGCCGTCTCTGTAATCTGTATTCTTAAAAAAAGAAAAAAAACAATGGTGAAACTGCCATCTGCTTGCATGTTACAGAAAAACCAAACGCACATGTCTAATGCACTCACCCATACACGTCTGTTTATATATACATAAAGATATACACTTTTTTAAAAAGGTAAGGATTTTTAAAAATAATATCAAGATGGTACAAAAAAGAGAAACAAAAACAGAATAGAACAGAAAGCAGCCTACGACACTCTTCTTCCTGACATATCCAAGAAATCCATATACTGGTTCAAACTATCTATTCAGCTACACTTTTACACCCAAAGTACAAATTTTGTAAACATCTATTCTTCATTCTAGAAATGTGAGTTCTCTGCCCTTCGAAGCAAGCCTTGTTCTGCTTCAGCCATATTGATACACACTCATGTAAAAGAAACAAACCTCATGAAACAAAGGAAAATATCTACAAAAAACTTTAACACTACTGAATTAGTAATCTAGATGGTCATGAAAACCAAAGATAACCCCTCCAAACATCTAGAGAACTATTGTACCAATTAGAGACTTGGACCAATGTACCTAGGAATAAAACATTATTTAAGGATTAAAAAAGTAGAAACCCAATTTCATCACAACCGTACAGGACCAAGCTCGTTCCTATTAAACCAAAATACTCTGTTCTTTTTTTTTTTGAGAAAGGTAACATTTACTTCTATATATCCACAGGTATACTACATCAAAGTGTAGTTCCCCTCCAAAAATTTATACTTACAACAGCCCTAAGATCTTCTAGTTACAGCCAGTCAATAACATTAGAAACATCTTCAGAATTTCCTATTACTACTTGCTTACACCAAAAATAATAAAGACCTAGGCAGTTTATCTTTATCTTTTGAATATTGTTGTTCTTTCCTTCAAAACATCTTTGATTCCTTTCATTCCAAATTGTCCACCAAATGCATGCTGGGACAGTCCTCCATCTCTCCTCCTTTTTTCCTGTATTTCCATCACTATTCCAGCATTTTAGAACTTCTGTGATTCTCCCTAGTTTTGTCCACTTGATCTTCCTCTTGTGAATGAACATCTGCCATAATTGATCTGTCCATTTGCAATGTAAAAAGAGATGGTTGACTGTCTCCACCTGTTCTTCGCATAAATAACATCTAGAGCAAAGGTTGTGTTTCCTCTTGTTCAAGTTTTCGTGTGTCAAGACTTCCTCCTTTGCCAAAAGCCATGTGAAATAATTCACCTTGTATGGGATTTTTGTTCTCCAAATCATCCTCCAAGGATATCCTGCTTGCTGCTCTTCAATAGGTCTCAATTCTCGTTATGCAGATCTTACAGTGAACTCTCCCTTTCTCTCCCCTTTCCATATCAGTCTATCTTGCTCTTCTGTTAGATTGGTAGCCCTAGCCATTGTGTCATGAAATCTTGCTATGGGCGTTATTTCCCAGTCATTTAAGTTTCTTCTCAGATGTAAATTCCACCCTTGTCCTATCCATAAGCCTGCCACTGATGCTTCATGTGCTTGACTTAGACTATGTAGCTCAGGGATGCTTGTTTGAGTGTCTCCTGTTCACACCAGATGTCATTCCGGAAGGCAACTTTTTCTCCATTACCAACCTTACATTTTGTTCTATCTTTGACCAGTAGCCATAAGTTCCTGATTGATCTCCATACACTACAATCATAAGGGCTGGTCACCCCCTCTGTTATCCACTTGTCCTCCATGCCATATTTTGCTGTTATTACTTCCTTCCATAGAGATACTTCTGGTGAGGCAAATTTCCACAACAATTTCATCATCAAGCTCTTATTCTGCGTACTCAGATCTCTGATGTTGAGTCCACCCCTTCTCTTGCTAACTAGCAACTCCTCCCATTTGACCAAATGATACTTCTTCTTATCTTCACTGCCTTTCCATAGAAAGTTCCTCCTAATTGCATCTAACCTCTTGGTTACTTTGGCTGGTATAGGGAATATTGACATCATGTATGATGGCAAGGCATCCAGGACACTGTTAACTAGAGTTAGTCTGCCACCTGAGGATAGATATTGACACTTCCAGCTCACGAGCTTCCTTTAACACTTTTCAATTACACCACTCCATATTCCACTTGATTTGCTTTTATCCCCAAAGGCATTCCAAAGTAGGTTGTTGGTAGTTCACCTACTTTCCCTCCAAGCAGGTTGTTGGTAGTTCACCTACTTTCCCTCCAAGCTTGTAAGCTAAGTCCTCAATATTTGGTACTGTGTTTACTGGATAAATGAAACTCTAGTTCCAGTTTATGTGCAAACCTGACATAGCCTTAAAAATATTTAAAATGACTCTAAAAATTAGCATGTGCTCCTTTACAGCTCCACAAAATACTAAAGTGTCATCTGCATATTGTAGATGAGTGATCTCTAGATTGTTTTTTGTATTCTCTCCCACTTTGAAACCTCTGATCCAACCATTTGCTCTTGCAGTCTGGAATAGGTTGCTCAACCCCTCCATAGCCAAGATAAAAAGAAAAGGAGATAGGGGGTCCCCTTGTCTCAAACCCCTGTTTGATGGGAAAAACCCACATGGGTTTTCGTTGATCAGAATAGAGAATTTCACTGAGCTTATGCAATGTCTGATCCATTTTAATCATCTTTGACCAAAACCCATCCTCTGCATCATCTTCATCAAAAAGTTCCAATACAGGTGATCATATGCCTTCTGGATATCCGGCTTGCATTGGATCCCTGGTTGTTTATCCTTTTTCCTGGAATCAACACATTCATTGGCTATCAACACTGCATCTATGATCTGCTTGCTCTTGATAAAGGCCATTTGTTGCTTGTTCACAAGCTTATGCATCACCTTCTTTAGTCTTTCAGCCAAAAGTTTTGCAATTATCTTGTAAACTCCCCCACTAAACTTATTGGTCAAAAGTCATCAAGTTCTTCTGCCCTTATCTTCTTAGGTATCAAAGTCACAAAAGTAGCATTTATACTCTTCTCAAACACTCCTTCCACATAGAAGTTTTGAACTGCTGCAACCAATTCTGTTTTGATGATATCCCAACACTGTCTAAAAAAAGCCATTGAAAAACCATCCGGGCCAGGGGGTTTGTCCCTGCACATGCTTTGATGCATTCTAGAAGTTCCTGAGCTTCAAAAGGGGCCATCAGTTGGTTGTTGTCATCTTCATCAATCATAGGACACTCCCTCATTTCCAATTCTGGCCTCTAATCCTCAGTTTCAGAGTATAGATTCTTATAGTACTCAGTGATCTCTCTTTGAATTTCAGCAAGTTCAGTTAGTAACTCTTCCCTGACTTCGATTTTATCAATAGTGTTGACTCTTCTGTGTGTAATTTACTACCTTGTGGAAGAAATTGGTATTCATGTCCCCCTGTCTAAGCCAAACTGCCCTAGATCTCTGTCTCTATGTTGCTTCTTGATTTTTGACTATTTCTTCCAACTCAATGGTAAGAGCTAATCTCCAAAATTCCCTGATCCTGTATCCTTTCAATTTCTGCTAATTGATTGAGTACAAGTTGCTTTTGTTGTTTCAGATTCCCTTGACTGGTCTTGCTCCACTATTTCAATTTTTCTTTCAATGCCCTCAGCTTTGCTACCAGTACAAAATCTGGTTTTCCCTGGAAATGAAAAGACCCCACCATCCCTCTACTCTGTCATTGAAACTTTCGTTAGTCAGCCATCAATTTTTGAACTTGAAATATGATTTGGTTGACCCCCATTCTCCACATTGTAGCATCAATGGGGAATGATCTGAGACAATTCTCTGCAGAATAGACTGCTTGATATTCCTGAATTTTGTATCCCAATCTTCAGAGATCATGAACCTGTCTAGTCTTGCTGCTGTGGAATGTCTTTCACCTTTCCTCCNNTGCAGTTGAACTTCTCAGAAGGATATCTCACTGTATTGAAATCCCCGCATAAGATCCAAGGACCTACAAATAGACCTCTAGCTGCCCCCACTTCCCACCAAGTTTCTTCCCTTTCAACTCTGTCATTTGGGGCGTAGACTCCCGTTAGGTGCCATTTAAAATCCTGGTTTTTGCCAGAGAAACAACATGAATCTTTTTCCTTTTTGATGACTGTGGTGTCCTGGCCGGCTTTCGCGCACCTCAACTAATCTCACGGGATACGTGTCACCTCCCACCAACAAAAGGTGTCCACAATGGCTAGAACATATGGAAAGAAATCACCTTGCGTCTTTATTTCGGCGAGATTTCTTTTTTTTTGGTAACTATGGAATTTTTATTACCTAAGTGAGAACTCACGCTCAAGTAAATAAAACAAACCGTCACTGGACATAGTCCCAGTTCTGAGTGTGTACCCTTACTCCTTTACTACCTATCTAGCTCTAGCAAGGATAGAAGTTAAGCTTGGACAAAACTCTAGCTAATTTAGGCTTCTTGGAAGCACAGTAGTATATATCTTGGATTATCAATCTCAACATTGTAGACAACGTTCGTTTCTTTCCTTGAAATATGACTTGATTCCACTCCTGCCACACTTGATATATACATCAAGCGAAGGCCATTCGATAAATGATAGAGGGAGCTCCATTTGTTGCACAATGACATTCCATCCATAGACGCTCCGTTGGCCAGTCCCAACTAGGTCTTATGATCCCTGCCATTTTAGTAGTTGTTCCCATATATCAGCTGCTACTGGACAATGAAAGATAGATGCCCAAGAGTTTCATCAGCCCCTTTACACAGCTTACATTTCTGCTGGAATTTGAACGTGAGATTCTCAACTCACTCCATTAAGCACTAGGCCACACGTTGGATGCCTTTTCATTATTTATTTACTTAAAGCTACAAATACATGACATCAAAGTTAAAGTAAAGATATTCAACCTATTGCAACTTGCAATACAAATAGCTCAATATTCAATACTCACAAACAATGAGAGTTTGCTGTAAACATGCATTTTTCTTTCTATTTCAAAAATAATAATACACACACAAGTTTTTCAAACCAAAATCACCTTAAAATTTGATCATGCCTTCACAGTTAAACCAAGTAAAAGAACGAGACTGAATTTTTTTGAAAAAAAAACTGACCTCAGAAAGAAAGCTAAGTAGATCTGTAGATGATGTAATAAGTGAGCAGTTTCCGATACTGCGATATGCGTCGCCGAGTCGGGAATCGGATTAGTAGAAACCGGTGGCGGTCGTCGGTCGGCGGTATGAGTTTTAGCTTCGCATCGTAGTTGTAGTCTTGTAGAAGTGAATGTAAAACTAAAACCCTGAGAGAGACAAATCCAAAAGAGTCCTTCGTGTATAGGGTCAAGTGAATTTTGGTTCTTTATGTATTACTTTGAACAAATTAGGTCCTTTAAGTTTTAAATAAGTGAACACTTTTGGCCCAGGTGAAGACACACACATTAAAACTAACAGAAAATTTCTACATATATATTCGGTTTGATTGGAATATTTTTTATTTAAAATTAAAGTCAGACCAATTCATATCGATTTTAAAATTTTAAAATCAAAATCAAATAAAAAAACATCGGTGTTTTTTTTCTATTTGATTTAACTTTTCAGTTTTTCGTGAACATCCCTAGTTGCGCGCGATATGAAATTTGTTTCGCCATGTATTAAATTTTCAAAAAATTTATTTTAATCCACCCTATCCTACTCCGCATAAGTTCAAACTCACCCCGTATCGCTCCATTGTCATTTCTATGGATATATAGCTTCTTTTTTTTGGCTTGTGTAGATTATTAGCATTCAAGTAATATGTAGTTTAAGTTATGTATATCATTAATGAGAATAATTTTTATATTATGAAATTATTCAAAGAACGTATATAGATAAGTCTTCGTAAGATATGAAATTTATGATCTTTAAAAAACCACATTACAAATAAATGTGACATGATGTTCAATAATATTAATGATACGTGTATATAATATACAAAAACATCTCAAGGAAGAGGTAATAAAACCCATGCTTTTTAAGGCCTCAAAATTTTAGAAAAAATTTAGAAGTGAATTTTATGTTTTTATTTTACACAAACAATATTTGAAGATAGAAGAAAACGAGGGAAAAGAGTAAAAATATAGTATATCAATTAAAGTAGATGCAACTTCCCCGGCTTAAAGAACGGAACTTTAGCAAGAAATCTGTAGAAGAGTTGGTGCTAGGTTAGCCGAAAATAAAAGTTTATTCAGTCCCTGAAAAATTGCTTTTTATGATTTCATCCCAATAATCCAGAAAGTGGATCTATTTCATTTTTTCTCTTTTGAGAAAAGGAAAATCTTATTTCCCGAATCATTATCCATTTCAATTTGAATTAGGCATTATGTGTCCAATTCTAAGCCGTCCTTACCTACATATGCATCGATCATATATGTATATTATCTATTCCAACAAGTAATACAAAAGAACGAAGTTTGGATGTGTTTCTATCCTTGGGGAGTTCACCGAGGATGAGAACGAGAATCAAATCGATTGAGCGAGGTATAAGGAAGGGCGGCATCTCAAAGAGTGTAATATTCACAGTCCTAATAGTCGAAAAATTGTCATTTATTAAACCTATATAGACAACAGGCTAGCAAAGATCTCACTAGGTATATATGGAGTCATGCATAAAAAAAAAGAACTAAAACTCAAGACACAATCTGAAATAACTTTGGAATTTTGATGAGAAAAGAGTTTTTTATTCTTATTGATGACAGCTTACAAAAAGAATTGGAAATTTTACATACAAAAGAATATAGATAGTAGATATATGAACATGAAAAAATGGTAAACCACAAAAACATCACAGTACACCAAGAGCATATGAAGGAGTGTTTGTATTCCTAAAAATACAAGTAGTTGGAGGAATCTGGACAGTTGCTAGTGTCTCTACAGAGTATAGCTCGAGCTTCGACAATTGAACGAGGGGGCTCAATATCCTTCTCTTGCAACGCGTTTCCTTGCAATCTTTGCATTTGGGAAGCAAATATATCGTCCAGAACCTGTAAAAAGTAAACCATGTTAATGCATACATTTTCAAGGACCATTTGTATAATATACATTGTATATACTGATTTTCAGTGTATTTACCCCAAGAGCATGGTAGGAACCGCTATACCATACTCGATTCTCCTTTCTTCCTTCTAAGAATTTCAGTATGATCTAGTAGTGCACGGAAAAAGAACAAAAAGTCATTAGATGGTACTCAAGAGGAAGAAAAAAAAATGGAGAAAAAATCATTGTTGTTGTATAGCTCAAGTTTGAGATGGCCACTAGATTAACCAACCTGTCCCATTTTGTCCCAATATCCACGGCAGATTGCAACAAATATTGCACTTGTAAAGACTTCCTGCAAGTTGCTTATGGAATCTGAGAGTTGTGAATTCAGCATTTGCAGTTTTTCGCGGATCTCAGCCTCACCATCTGTTTCTTTTGTTTCCTCCAAGATCCTCTGCAAACGTGTGCAACGATTCGATTGTGTCTGCAGCAGTCAAAAGTTAGAACAAGATGAAACCTCATTTTCATGCATTTGATAAAATGTACATTAGCTATCACATGGTTTTTGCTCTGACTGAGAAATATAGCCAAATTACATACGAGATAGTAGTAGTTGCTTACATTACTAGCAAGCTTGATTATTATTGCCTGCATGTAGTTTTTGTATTTAGTCCTCAGCAATACTGTAACTCCATTCAGTTGCTCCCCGAAATTGGATTTCTTTTCTCCATTTGCTGGTAGATAGGATGCCCACGACTTCAAAATGTCTTCTAGTTTACAGTGTAGGACGTCAAGAATTCTCTTGATTGTGTTCAAGAAAGTCCCCAACTGTCAAAACAAGGCCAATCATATTAAGTTAGTTATGCCTAAGCATTCTTTGATATTTACAAAAAGAGATCGCGTCTCTCTCTTTTAATATTCACCTTTCATAAACACACTAATTCTTATAATCTATCCATCTATTATTAGCACTTACCTGATTAGGAATGCTATAAAGAGTAGTTGATTGCCTTCTTGCCAATTTCTGAACTTGCATTCCAAGCTTCTTTGGAATGCTATCTTTCAGGGGGGTCAAGATCTCGTTGTACTGTTTCTCCATGGCTTTTATAATTGCTCTTTCTACATTAGCAACAGCCTATATATGGCATCAGCAGAAAGCATTATCAGCAAACAGAAGGGTCATAAAACACATCAAGCATCGGTCTACATGTTCCCTGGATAGCAAAATAGAACTTACATTCTCCAGAATGATGGTGTACTGAGGCCAACGGTTGATCACTACTTCATACTCAGTTAACATTTGTTTGGTTTTTTCGAACATTTCTTCAGCAAAAGGAGAAGTCGAATAGTTTGTAACAACTCCAGACCATAACACCTGAAAGAGGTGATAGAGTGAGAAATATGCTGCCTCATGAAACCAATTGCATCTCCAGAAAATCTTTAGCCTATGATGCACAAAAGAGACGGGAGTATTTAAGTGAGTATTAAGAGAAGTGGTATGTACCTTTTCTGCCTTGCAAAGCTCAAGTAAGTGAAGCTGCATATCTTCTATCCATACCATTATATAACTATGAAAAAGGCCCCTTGAATCTACACCACCTTGCACTAAGCTGAAGCATGAAAGGAAAGAACAATGTGAGAAGAACTTGTCTAAGCAAGCCTAAAAATAGTATTTTTTTTACAAATTTACTTTTAACTCAAGATCACCTGATGTTCCATGAGTCTAGGTTTCTCTCAAAATCAGCTGCTGCAATCAAAAGTTCATTTACGTGTGGAGAAGGACTTGATGGAGGCCATGCAGCAAGAAAGTTCTTGAGCCTCTTACACAATTCAGTACTGTAAACTGAAGCCGTTATGCTAGAGAGATCAATTGAACTGAAAAAGGAACGTACCATTTAAGTCAATTGATAGCAGTTTAAGTTGCACAACTGCAACAGTCAGTATAATATAAGAACTTGGAGCAGTAATTGTAGGAAAATTTAACCTATTTGTTCCACGTACCTAGGAAGTATATGTTGGTTATGTATCTTAATATCTGCCTGGATTTCATTTGATATGTTGGAGCAGAGGTTCTTCATCTTCGAATAAGCAGTGGATATCGTTACTGAATCCATGACAAAGCCATCAAGGTTTATTGACAAGAAGTCGTCAGTTTCCATCATGTGTTTTCGGCACCTCTTTGCTGCTGCTGTCTGTTAAATCATAATATTGTTAGACTTGTGATTAGACAAGTGGTGCAACCAAAATCAGACAACCAGCTGCTCACAACTCATTTATCTGAATGTGCATAAGAGACAGTGCATTCATTTATTATGTCCAACTTACATTGTTATTTAGCTTCGTTTGCCTAACTTTAAAACCATCAAGTGCAAACACAATATGGTATCTTTTCCCCAGCAAGAAAGTTCATGTTTCATTCATTTCTTCTTCTTTCATTGTGTCTTTGTCCCATGGACCATTATCCAGATAAACAGACTCGACTAGCTTCCATCAGAGTACATTTTGTAATTAGAGTAATAAGTTGTTACACCAAATTCTAAAGTCAGTAATTGCGATGGATGTCAAGTTTGGCATCAATATGTGTAGGGTGAGATCTAATCAATGGTAAAGATTAAGTTTTAAAATACAAAAGAATATTAAAATGTTAAAGCCCAAATTTTAAGACCTATAAAAGAAGATAACCTGTATATAATTCCTAAGCGTCATTTGTGCATCTTGAGCAAGTATATCATGGAGAAGAGTGTAAATTTGCACGGTAGGAGCAAGTGCTGGTGCTGCAGTTTCTGGTATAGGAGCTGACATGTCTGCTAAGCCCGTAGGACAGCTTTCATCCAATGACTTGTAGTTTTCGAACACAGTGGCCAAGAGACCTTCAATCTCAGTTTCACAATCCAGAAGCAAACTTTTCTGAAACAAGAAAAAACCGTAAGTTTGCATCAGCTCAGGTACCTGATTTCGGCCAGCTTACTGAAATTAGCATTTTTTTATAATATCAAGTCTATTACGATGATTAACACTTCAAAAAGATAATCTGGTATTAAAACAGTGAAAGTTAAGGGATAAGTTCCATATGTGTATTCTCTTTAGTTTCTGAAAATGCATTTAAGGTTTGAGAAGGGTAAGGTTGCTGGAGTGTACTAACTAAGACACCATCTATCTATCTTGAAGGTTTGAGAGTTTAAAATTTGATACCTCTTGTCTTGTCATACTTCTGTCACTTCTTGCCTTCATAACTGGCACAAGCAACTCATGAATGAGCTCCAAACAATCTTTTGTTGGAGTTGCGACATCCATCACATATGAAAGGTACCTGTTGAACTCTGATTATCAGCTTTTGTTGGAGTTGTGACATCCATGACATTAAAGAAAATATAACATTCCATATCTGGTTGATAAAAATTATATCACAAGCTAAGTACCTCAATCTAGTATAGGTATCTGTTACCCCGTAGTACTCAGAAAACTCTGTGAGTAACCAGTTCCAAGGTTCCCCAGACCTTAAACTTCGTGCACAAAACTGCTGAGCACGCATTGAAGCCTCCAGTAGCAGATCATATGCAAGAGTCTCTGCAATCGGTCCACTCTGTTATAAATGGGAATGAAATGCTATCAGAAGTAATTACTAATTTGAAAACCTATAAAATGAGCTAAGACGCCACACATAAGCACATTTATGAGTGCTATTTTTTAACAATACCAGGCATATGATACTATTGAACTGCAAGAGGGTCTAAGGTGTAGACAACTCAAGTAAATAGCCTAAAAAGGGCCTAAAGTTAAGTCTCCAGTGAAATGTCAGTTTAGCGTCTCAAATGTCAATTGCAAGAACAATGTATATAAATCCGAGAACAGAAACAGGCACTGATGCTGACTGAAAGTTTTGCTTAGGAAGTTAGTAGGTGAACTAAACATAAATTTATAAGCACTAGCTTAAGAGAAAGATATTGATTAAACTTAGTAAATCACACTTTAGCAGATTCAAATTTTAAATTTTACTCTTCTGGCTTGAGTGGAAGAATAATTGATATTATCTCTTCTGTACAAGATCATATTCCTTCCTTCTCCCTTTATTCTCAGATTTAGACAAAAAAAGAACATGTTCCATCGAACTGAAATGAAAATTAGTGGAGTGTCCATGGTTAAACCTTGACTTGTGTTGTCTCGTCGGTTGTGATTGTACAATTGATTGATAGCTGAACCTTCCCAACACATTCATTATCATCATGATAAATGGGCCACCAGCGAATCTTATCATTCTGGAGCAATTACAAAACTGATGTAAGAAGGCGGTAATGATAAAAATTTGAAAACAAAATAAATCAGCTATAACATAATGACATATTGGAGGACTAGACATACATTATTGTCAGCCACAGCTGAAACTGGTATTGAAGTTCGACCCAAAGTACTTTTCTTCATATCTTGTACTTCAAGCAGAAGAGCATCTCCTTGGTTCTCTGGAAAACTGAATATAGAAGCATGTGTTATCTTGTATGGAGAAATTAATATCTGAACATCACGGTTGGATCGACGAGCTAGATCATCATACACATATTTCAAAGGGTGACCCATTTTCCTCTTCTTGCAGATTTTAATCAGAGAAAAGTTTCATTTAGCCCTCCTACCATATTAAGCTTATTCTAATCTTGAGAAGTGCTCAATTATTAGATAATCACACAACTTGATCTTCACTTCCTAATGATATTCAGGACTCGGAGCAAGAGCAAGCCAAGGTTATTCAGCTGGATTAATAGAGCCACTATGGACAGAAACAAAGTAAAATAACAACTTACAAGTCATGGTGATCACCACTTCCCGGTATCAGTGTAACAGCAGAATTTGGTTCGAATTTAGTATCTTCAGTTGAACTCTTCAGGAGAACTAAGCATCTAAAGGATTCTGCAGAGAACATAGTGGAAAAACAATTATCTTACTTATGTATGATGTATGAGGATCCAAAAAGCTCTACATGTTTTTGATTGATTTTGATAGGTCAAAAAGATCTACTTATTATCAGGGAGCTCATGTGAACTCTTAACACGCACATAAAAACCTACCTAGACCATCAATGATTTATTAGGTAATGAATCAACTAGGCCTCGACCCCGAACTAGTTGGGGTCGGTTGTATGAATTTATGTGAACCATTACACTTGATTCAGGTTGTTTCATTCTAATACTTAATATTTTGTCTTCTATGAAAAATTAGGAGTTCTTTAAAACTAGAGTTGGGGTCGGTTGTATGAATTTATGGGAACCATTACACTTGATTCAGGTTGTTTCATTCTAATACTTAATATTTTGTCTTTTAGGAAAAATTAGGAGTTCTTTTAAACTAGAGTTTCTCTAAGTCTCACACTTAAATTGACATAAAAATCTACAAAAATACAAAATACCTCCTCGAAGACACATTCTATTACAGCTAATAACGACTACTAGTTGGTATTCTTTGCTTCCACTGAATTCTGTTATTAACCAAGTCTGCATTTGTTGCTAGAGGTAGTAATTCTTTTGAAACACTTTTCTCCATGTGATTTAACGTCTAAGATATCCCCTTTTAGCTCTCTTCAATCATCATATTTTCACAACTAGAGACCAACATAGTTTACAAGGAGAAAAAAAGAATAAATCAATCAGTTTGCTAGTTCATCCTCTAGAATAACCATTCTAAAGAATCAAGTATTCTAAAAATTCCAGAAACCTTTTAGAAGACTGCTTTTTCTACCCAAGCATTTTAGGTAATTTGTTTCCTCGATCCAATGGAAGAGAAAGAATCTTTCAATGAAGTACTAACCTTCGCAGGTCAACAGAGATGAATGAATTTTAAGAGAATTGATTCCATTTTTCACCAGTAACGAAACATGTCGGACATAATCTGCTCCTGCATGCAAGCTAATTGCACCTCGCATTGAGTCTGTACTCTTAAGCTTCCTCTTTGGTACAATTCTTAACTTTCTTACTGCATTAGGCAAAGTTAAAGATACACATTACACTACAGAATAAGAGATCTAGTTGTAGTTTGACAGCTTTTATTTCATTATCTTCATCTGGCAGATACACAGACTGCATTCTACCTTCATTTGAGACATTAAAAGAGCACATTCCAGAACATCTTAATCAAAAGATATGTTTAACTGAGAAGTAATGTGCCTAAAATCAAACAAGATATTGCAGTAAACAGTTGAATGAAACCATAACTTATTATTCTAATATGTCTTCACATAAGTAGAAATTACTAGCTCTAAATTATAAATCACGCACTAACCTCACTCTCACACACAAAAAAATAAAAGAGCAAAGAAGTGCACAACCAATAACCTCAAAATTTAAGCAAAAATAATTGTTTTTGAGTTATACCTTCCACACGAACTTTCCCGACTAACTTTCTCACTTTCAAGGGCAATGTTTGTCCATTGGTCTTATGAATACTTACTGTTGTCTGCATGCATCGAGGTTGCAACAACAGTTTCTGCAAGCTGAGAAGTTGGATAAGATGGAGGGAATGGTATTAGTCATGGAAATGAAGTTGTATCCATAAAAAGGGTGTTTTTAAGTGATTCAATAGGAGAAAAGATAAGCTATCATACCAGAAAGCATTTCGAAGCATCTGGCATTCATCGCGTAAAAACTCAGGTGCCTCAACACATCCTCTTGCCCAAGCATTTAGGCATAGACGAATGCAGGCATCATAAGCCAGGAGAACTTGCCATCCGTTTTGACTGTTGTTTTCAAAGAAATGCTTAGTGATTGCAATCTAAAAAAAATAGATTCAGAAAAAGTCTACCTCCTTTTTGGCACCCTAAAGTGGACTAACACAAAGTGAAAATGTTTAGATGTATAGCTACTTATAGTAGTATTAAGGTGAAGAGAGAAGCAAAAGTCTTTGGCTTCATTAACATAAGGAATATGCTTAAGCTATCAGTAGATTCTTCTACTACTTCAACAAGAACCCACTAAGAATTCCTGCAGCTCAGACTTAACTTTTCCTCATCAATCCAGTCACCTTAATCTCTAAAGTTCGGTCAAAATATTAACTATATAAGTCCATGATAAAACACAATCCCCTTAGGCTCTTTAATAATTCCTTATGGAATACCTTCTTAGAAAACAGTTTTATGTGGACTTTTGCTGATCAAGGCACAGGCAAACAGAACAGGAGTGACACAGTTCCACACTTACATGAAAGAGAGGTGTTTAGCTTTTTAATAGTAAAACAGATAAACAAAAAAGAGAGTAGCAAGCAAAACAAATGAAGTGAAGTAAAACCTGGTATCATAACGGCTTGGAAATCCCACCGAGTTCCCTTGCTGGGAATAGGGCAGTGCATTCGTTTCTATAACACTCGCCTTATCTCCCCTGCACCAAAATGAAACTGTCATTGGTTTCCTGAACTTCATGCTGAAATGAAGGACATTTGCAAATTGTTTCATTTTCTGAAGGTCAGTTCAACTTTTTCATACCCTCTACTTTCAGTCTCTGAAAGAATTTGTGCAACGTTTGGAATATTTATCCTATTACTGTCCTGTGTTCTAGACAATCCTTCAGAAATGCCCAATCCATTTCCATACCAGGACTCTTCTGGTGTTTCTGAAAAGGCTTTCATACTATTATGCTCAGTTCCAGCCAATCCTCCAGAAGTGCTCAATCCACTTGCTAGTTCAGAGTTAGCTTCATCTGCTCCAATATCCACTATTGGCGGTGCACTCGGGGTTCCTAAATCAATCAGCTTACCAACGGGTGTTGCCTGTATTTACAAATAGTTAACTTCTCAATAAATAATCAGGGGTGAAGCTAACATTGTAGCTACCATCATTTAGGCTCAAAGCATATATTTGTTAATCAAAATCCATAAACTAAAAATCCCGACGCTGCCCCTACTTCTCATCAAGAAAAACTCAAATTTAGAAACATTACTATATAATCAATCAATCAACCAACCAATATGAATTAATTACATTGTGTTGCACTAGATTATATTTAGGCAAGGACAACACAACAACAACATACCAGTGAAACCCACAAGTGGGGTTTGGGGAGGGTAAAGTGTACGCAGACCTTACCCTACCTCATGGAGGTAGAGAGGTTGTTTCCAACCCTCAGCTCAAGTGCAACAAATTGTAGTAGTTATGAAAAAGGAAATACCGCAGTGAAGAAAACATCTCGATTAGAAAGCAATACAGAGCACTCATTTAGAAAAAAAGAACAGTAACAACAATGAAATAATGCCGTAACTGAAAATCAAAAGCAAGAAACAATATATATTAAGGCTAATACTAGGACACACAGGAATTCTTACATAGGCGCTATGTGGTTGAACTTTTTCACGCAGATAGCCAGGAATACCCAAAATTTGAGCTTTCTGTCCACTTCCCTCAGTAAATCTCCTAGCATTTCCCGGTACTTCAATTCGAAGATTCCCTTGTAAAACTCCTCTATTAATCGTGGACCCATTTCGATTGCTCATTCCAGCTCCTTTAATTTGACAAGAATTTGTACTTAATGCTTCTTCTTCTTCTTCTTCAGAGTAATGACCATTAAGTTCCTCTGAAGCTGAAGCGACACTCTCACTCTCAATTTCTTCATCATCATAATCGAAATCGCAATCATCGTCATTACTGTCCACGCTAAGTGCCACTGTATTAAGGGGTTTCAAAAGACCAGAATGAAATTTCAAGGGTGGCAATACATGTGAATTCGGCGTATAACAAGCCAAAGGAGATCTGGGAATTGGGTATCTATCATCAAGCTTTTCAGATAACGGTGATCTTGTATTATTACTACATGATTGTTTAACTTCAGACCCCTGCACCCAAAATTTCAAGATTCATTCAGACTCAAAATTAAACAAAACCCACATGTAAAAATAGTTAATTTTCAGAAATGTTGAAGAATTTCAACAATTTTACGAGACTAATAACAAAAAGTATACAAGAAAGATGGCAACTTAACCTGCTTGATCCAGTTAATTGCAGACTCATCCAAACCTTCTGTAAACATTTTTGTTTGTTGATTAGAAATGAAGTTGAAGGATTATGGAGAGAAAAGCTTGAAGAGTAAAACAAGAAAAAGTGAACAATAATGGGGAAGAAGAAGAGCGGTCTTGAGCTGAGTTGGTTCTTCTAACGGCTAGTTTGAATAAAGGAGATGAATTTAATACTTATATGCTGCCCCAATTATTTGTTTCTAAAGTCTCTTTTTCCATTAAAAATAAAGAAGAAGAAAATCATTTATTTAGACGTTGTTTGGTCGAGAACAAGTTATCTCGAGATTAATTATTCTAGGGATAAGTTATCGTGGTATCTCATCACTAACATATAAATGATGGAATAAATAATCTAAAGACGGCTTAATACCTCCAACCAGGCTGGATAAAATAGTCTTACGTGAGCAAATAAATATGTAACCCTCTCCCATCCCCCACCAAATTATCATGTTTTCATAGGAACTTCCATCAATTGACTGATAGTAACCTCTTCTGACAGCGCAGTAATATGGTACCAGGAAAACCATCGCAGCCACTGTTCCATCCATTGACGTACAACAGTACGTTCAAGTATCTCCCGCTCACCATCAAACACCAATCCTTCAGGGAAGAGTTGTAACTCCTTAGGTTTTAATTTCTTTCGGAGAAAATTTATTATCTTTCCCTTCAAATAAGGATTGAGGGGCGAGGGCGCCGCCTTATAATGCCCAATTTACATTATTGTGAACTATAACTTTTATATGCTAAACCCCCTTTATCTATCATATTTTTATTAGTTTCATACTTAATTATGTTTAGTTTATGTTTACCCTTGCTTAAAACTTTCAGGTTTTTATTTTATGTTATGTAAGGTGTTCATGCTCCCAAAAAAGTTTTAAGAACTCAAATGGTTTGGTTTCACGGCAATTTCAGTCTATAATGTTTTTTTATCAGGTCTTGGAGTTGAAAAGCGCGAATCAAATATGTGAAAAAAAAATCATTAACTTTGAGAGGTCGAAGAACATAATACATATTCACAAGTTTTTTTTCGATCTCCTCCGTCTAGTCACAAGACGGAGTCATAAAAAACTTGTGGTCTTGTACATTGTGAATTCACCTCACAAAGCT
Source organism: Solanum stenotomum (assembly GCF_019186545.1). NCBI lineage: Eukaryota > Viridiplantae > Streptophyta > Magnoliopsida > Solanales > Solanaceae > Solanum > Solanum stenotomum. The sequence goes on along the minus strand of NC_064290.1, from coordinate 2,328,030 downwards.
ATAATTCGTACCTTTTATTCTAAAAGGGGACATAATACTAGTCACTAAACAATATTGATCAAAGTGTTTGAGAAATAATGTACAAGCTTCATTGTGCATCTGTTAATTAAACAGCTTCAATCCCTTAATTGTGTTGCTGTTCTTCAAGGTTTAAACTATCAGTGGTAAGTCTCGTTACGATGAAAATATTGAAAACAGGCATTGAAGGAGCAATCCAGGAAGCTGTTGAAAGTCTTGGCAAGCCAATTATACCACAGAGAAATCAATATGATCATTGGATAACTGCTAAACACACTAACCACTGCCTGCTTCTAGTGTCACTGTAATTCGAACGAATATTAAAGGAGGTGAAAGAGAAGGTGAATAACATCAAGAGGAGAGTACTAGCTTCCGTTAAAGTAAACTGGTGAATGGATCGAAATGCCAGGATATTCTGATTCCAGATCTGAGAATGTTTAAAAACATTAAGATTAGATGCCTAAAATCAAAATGATCCATGGATGTTTTAGCCTTTCCTAGTTTATATAGATCATTAGCTGGGGTAATAACGTACAATTATGCTAATGTACAACAGTACATATAATGAGTCAGCACTTAGAAATCCTATGATGCTTATGGACACGAATACTTAGAAATTATTCTTTAGGAAAACTGATGCATTCCAGGCCGGGGTGAGGCTGAAAGAACCAAATTCCAGCATAGTAAGGGGAATGTAACAAAACCACCTTAAACCTATCTTCCTTTTCAATTTCAAAGCTACAATGAGTTTGCTCATAATTTTCCCATTGAAAGTAGAGGTTGTAAAGATACAAGAAATGTGGGGGAAATGTAATTAAAACACAATGAAAGATGAAAAATACTAAACAATAGCTTTTGGACTAACAAAATATCTAGCCTCAGAACATTACAGTAAAATAGAGAAGTACATAAGTCCCTCACTGCAATTTTAGATACTCTTTCTGGCAGGGCTATGTAAAGTTCCACAATGCACAACAGGTCTTTCTTTAGCCATCTAAACAATTATAATCGCGGCTCTGCACACCTGTTCAGTCAATCTTCACTGATGCAAAAAGATAATGCACAAAGTAAAATGATGTGAGGAAGCCAATAGTGCCAGTTGAAAGCATGATTGCTACTGCCATTATCAAAGAGTAGCCAAGGTAAAGTATAGCTGATACTGGGCCACTCAAGCTCTGAAGGTCAAAAACCAAGTAGTTGATGGAGTACAGGAACACATATAGAGAAACAGATCCTGATGCATAGAATGCTTTCCACCACCACATCCAATCTTCCACACAAAGGTGCATATAAGTGAGCACAACTGAAACTTCAGCACAAACAGTAACCAACAGGAGGAGGACTATAAGCAGAAAACCGAAAACATAGTAGAATCGTCCAAGCCAAATACTAGAGAGGATGAAGAAGAGTTCAATAAAGAGGGTTCCAAATGGCAGAGTTCCAGCACCAAGAACAAGAAGCCAAGAGGGATACTTGCGTGCAGGGATCTCCCTAGGAATCTGGTTAGTCCGCACTGGATATTGAATAGGCTCAGCTCGAGTGCCGAAGTGTCCTCCCAAGAGGGTGAGAGGCACTGAAATACAGAACCAAAGCGATATGAGAATGAAATATAATGAGATGGGGAGTGCGCCAGTGCTCTTGCTTCCCCAAAGGATGAAATTCAGCACAGTGAGGATGACAAAGACAATCCCAGGAAAGAAGCATGCAGTTGACCATGCAACCGATCTCCAACCTTCCGAAGTACCCTTTATTGTTCTCCAAGCACGCACACTAACGTAACCAGCAGCAATTCCCAGAAAAAGATAAAGCAATATCATGCCTGTTAGCAGCATGCCTCGTGAAGCTGGTGACATGAAACCAAATGCAGCAAAAACAATAGTGACAACTGCCATTCCAGTAATTTGAACCCCATCTCCAATCATCACACACAGTAACTTCGAGTGATTTGGCTCTCTGAAAACATCACCCACCACAAGCTTCCAACCAGAAAGCTCCTCATTCATCTGTGCCTGAGCCTCTTTATCCAGTTCCTCGTACTTGGTCAAATCCCTTCTAACTGTTCTCAAAAAGATAACAAAAACAATACCAGCCAAGAAAAATATTACCATCAAAGAGTTGAGAATTGAGAACCAATGGACTCGGGCACCATCCATCTTTAGATAAGCATCCCATCGAGATGGCCATCTAGTATCACTTTTAACAAATTCAACCTCATAAGTGAAAGACACCCTTTCTTGCTCTCTTATTATTTGAGACCTGTCAAGCTCCAGTGGACAACTTATTGACGAAGTGTTGTCATACATATGGAGTTGTGTCATCTTTTCTGGCTCATACTTGACACTGCATGGAACCACCTCAAAACCAACAATCTCAAAACCAGATGTTTTACTCTTATCAGTCTCTGAAATGACACCCATACCTTCTTCACCGGTACCAATTATCTGAACTCCAGCACCCTCGTACTCATGAATTAAAACCCTGAATTTAAGGTGGTTGATTATGTAATCATCGTTACTGTTTTGTGGTGAGTAGCCAACTGGAAACCCAGTCCACTGAATTTTGAGCCCATTTTGGTTGGCATATCTCAAAGCAGGTAAATTATCCAAAATCATGTTAACCTGATATAGATCACGGGTCCTCTGCTTCAACAGCTTTACCTCATGCTCATTTAGGGGCGGAGTAGTACACAGGTAAATAGACTCATTGACATTCATCCTAAATCTGTAGGGGGAGTTGTCAATCTGATCCCCCATGAGCAACTCTCCTAGATTCTCAGCACTTTTCTTGACTCCGCCTGGAGGCTTGCAGTAAGGAAGACTATAGTAGCTGAATGGAAGTTCAGTTTCAATCGAAGTCAATGAATTCACTTTGACTACGATTTCTTCATTTGGTGAATATGTATGCATGTAGCTTCCAGGAAGATAAAAGCCATTACTGGCATGAGAAACCAGAACAACATAGACGAAAAGAGCCCAATATCTCCTTGTTGAGATCAATGGGGAAGCCATTGCTCAACAAAAATACCGGTCGCCTGAAAACTAGTTTGATCTAACCAAAAAAAGCAAGATCTTCTTAGATTATTCCAGGAACTCTGAGATAAAAAAAAAAAAGTGTTAGTGATCTTTCTTGAGCTTGATAAATGAAAAATGAAGAATCAGAAAATATTATGTTTCCACCTAAAGATGATGGACATTTACACCTCACATTTATATCACTTACACTACTTTTACTTTATTTATTTGGAAGTATGATTGAGCGGTGAAACAAGAAAGAGCCATAGAGATTATGGAAAAGGAAAGTTTTACCAGCTACGAGAATAGAGATATATCAACTAGCATTAATGTCAATCAATGTAATATCTAATTACTTCATCCATAGACTAAAATGCAGCTATAACACCAATTCAGGCCCTTGGGAGTAAGAAACAAATTTGTATCACACTGATCATATTGGTGAACATCTTAACTGAAACTCGCATGTATCACCATACCTACTGAATTTGCCAGTAAGTTAATTACTCATTATGCCACTAAACACACACAAGATCTAGAAGCTAGAGAAGCAGAAGAAAATGAAAAAAGAAGCAAGACAAATCACTCTAACCCAAACCCAACCAATATTAGTAGTACAACGGCAACCAAATGGTTGTACTAGGCAGCCATAGATCCACCTACAGCAAGTGAAAGTGCACCAATGCTAAACAACAAGTACAACTCGACTCAAATATTCTTTTTTTAAAATCATGTATTTATACTACATTCACACTCACTATTCCAAAGAAATAGTTAGTGTGGAAATAATCCAAGCCTTACTAAATTAAGATATCGAATTCATGATTAAAAAGGGAAAAAAACATTCATTCAAATCTAACTACACATAAGATCTATGCGCCAGAGAAGAAAATGAAACTCAGAAATAACTCAACGAACAAAAACTCAAATCTAATGCTAGCACGACCAGATCCACCGCATTGCAGCGAGTGCACTCACACCACTGTCTTCACTCCAATTACATATTCATAATCGTTATTAAGCAATATACATTTTCTACCCTATGCCCTCACTCAGTGTAAAAGAAATAATTAAAAACTAATAGTAAGTAAATTAAAATCCTAGATCCGCTTCTGTATTGCTAAATAAAGTTCTCCGAATATCAACAGAATACTCTTTAACATTAATTGAATTATTCATTCAAATCATTCTAAGCATTAATTCTACTCTTAACATTAATTTATGATTCAAAACGAAAAACAAACAACCATTCATTCAAATCATTCTACACATAAGATCTAAACGCTAGAGAAGAATCAGAAGAAAAATAAATCCAGAAATAATTCAACTTACAATAACTCAAATCTAATGCTAACATGAACAGATCCACCTCGTTGCAGCGAGTGCACACACACCGCCGTCTTCACTCAAATTAACATATCCATAATCCTCATTAAGTTATACTAGTGGTAGCCTCTGCAGCTAATAAATTAAATCCTAGATCCGTTTCTGTATACCACATAAAGTTTTCCGACGCTATTAATACAATACTACAGAAATGAAAATAAATACTCGTAACATTAATTGAACTAGATCTATAACTAGCACCATAAATAATGAATAAATTGTTTACCGGTGGGTGGACGAGTGATCGGAAAAGTGAGAAATGACGGTGGAGTCGACGGAGATTTGGAAGAAAGGGGGAAAAGCATGAGAATCGTGAAGTGAAATCCAGAGGGCACTGGGGACTTTGCCAATAAAAACCGTTTGCGCGTGTTATAACTATCGCGTGAGAACTATCGCGTGAGTAGCAATCAGGTTTTTTTTTAGATCTTGTTGTATTGTACTGATTGATGATGCCTATGGAAAATTCGGTAGATCTAAGCTCCTCTACATACATTGAGGGACTAAAGGGTAATTCTATTAACGTAATTTGAGAAATGTGATGGGCTTTTTTATGTTAAAGCCCATGGGCCTTTTATTTCCCCACGCACCTTCAATTTTCTTGTACAAACTACAAACCGAGGGTTGGCCACTTTTTGGTAATTTCCCATGCATGGCCTCTACCTTCAATAATATACTAGAGTTTTACCTTTATCTGGTAAAGATGGAGAGCTACTTTCGGATAATCCTCGATTTGCGATTTGAGTGAGTGGTGGAGTCAGAAATTTTATTAAGGGTGTTCAAGAAAAATTGTGTGTGGTTGTCAAAAAAAATATTGCGCTATTTGAGGTTCGAGCGGGATCTCCTTCACACTCATGTCACTACACTAAAGGCATAACTTTTGTCAAGAGTGTCTAATTTTAAATATATATCCTTTAAATGTAACACCCTGGAGTGGCTATAGCTATGCCCTTGATTCGAGTAAAGCATGACAACAATTAGTAAGAAAAGGATATACAGTAGTAAAGAATTCATATAAAAAATAGTGGAGAAAAGAACAGTAAAAACAACACATAATAACAATAACCAAAATAAAAAAAATACTATCATATTATAATAGCATTGAAGAATAAGACACTTGGATGGTAATAATAATAATACTGACAAGGATTAGTTTTTAGTTATATAGAACTTTTTTACCTGAAGTTTTATACTATATAATTTTTTTGTTTCAAAGCGATAGTGACACACTACGTTATCTTCTCCACTTTTTCATGAAGTTTGAACTACACGATTCTCACTTTTGCAGTCCAAACTCCAAGCTTTTGCATGGAGTTTGGATTATTGCAAGTTGCAACTCAAACTTTAGGATAATATTATGAAATTTCACTTATATAAATTCGAATTACATGATATTTTTCTAGTATTTTGCTTTTGTAACTTTGAATTTTAAAATATTATTTTAGAGTTAGAAATATTTTGGACATGTAAACGTAGTCTCGCTTGGCGAGAAAAGGGCAAGAAGCCTATAAATTTGAACCACAGAGACGAGATACAGATGGATTCAATGTTACTTATGACTCGAATTTAATTTGCTATTATCATGCTTCGGACTTTGATTTTTCTTCAACATATAAATAATACTTTTTCTGTCTCAATTTATGTGACACATTTCATTTTTCGAGAGCCAAACATTTTAAGTTTAATTGGAAATTTACACATGAAATCTTCATTTTTTTGAAAATGAAATAGATATATTTGTAAACTATGTAAAAAGTAATATAAGTCACAATAATTGACAATTCAAAAGATATATGAAAAAATACGATAAAAAATAAACATGTTTGAATCTTAATATTCAAAATGTGTCACATAAATTAAAACGGATGGAATAATAATAGGGTTAGTTTGAGCAAGTGTGTCATCTCCCGTGCATGGGAGGAGCCACATTAATAAGTATTTGGGTCACATCCCGGCCAGGGATAATATTATATTTTCTAATATAATGATTAGTATCTAGAATTTGTCTCCTTTCAACATAATTAGTTTCTAGAATTTGTATACTTTCAATCATAAAGAAAACTTGATTCACCCTAAAAAAAAATTGATTGTGTCGTATAAATTAAAACACGCTATTAACATTTTGGAGCTTCACTAGTTCTTGAGTTCAAACTAATAAAAAGTAAAACATGAGATCATGTAAACTCCATGAGTTTCAAATCCTTCATGGACTTCTCATCTAGATCTTTTTCCAAATTCAAGAGGGTTAAAGATTGGTCCACAAGGGCATGTTGAGTCACCTAGATGGACCACCAGGGCATGTTTGATCACTTAAATGGTCCTTGGTTAATAAATAGATCGTTTAATTATATTAATTTTGAATTAAAGAAAGACGCTGTAATTCATAATGCATCTATAAATTATCATAGGGTACTAGTTGATTCAAGGTGGCACAATGGTGACATTATATGAAAAAAAGGGGGACCTTAAAACATTCATTAAAGTGACTTGATACATTTATTTTTCTGTGCTTTACTACAACTGTTTGCTAAAACAAAACCTTTTCAAATGAATGATTAGAGCAAAATTTTCTATAAAAAAAAAGTTATTTTCTTATTTATGTAAATAGTACTACTTGATTAGCACAAAGCATATTGTTTCGAGAATACTATCTAAGCAAATATTGCAGATTGCATGTGTTGCGTAGCCAGTCAAAATTTTCGCTAGAAAATATCAAAAATAAAAAGTATACAAAGAAGTCATAAAAATTTAACACATTTATATAAATTCCCCGTTAAGAGGCATAGATGTAGCGAAATCATAATAAAAATTACAATTTTAATCACAATATAATTTTTCATCGAAATGGAAATTTTGTGTCCAACATACCCTAAGAAGTTTTGCCGACCTCATTCAATTTGCCATTCTTGTAGCACAGAATTTGAGTCTGGTCACGTTCCGTCCACGTCTAGCTCAACACCTTTCCTCCGCACCCACCGCATATGAGTTGGACGGGTTAATTCAATTTTGTTATCTTATAACATTTCGTTATAACAGTCAAAAATATCCAAACAGACAATACCAATATTAGAAAGAAAAAAATGAGTGTAATTTTATCATTTGGTATAAATAAATTGAAAGTTACAATTTTTGTTGGTAAAATTGTTGATTTACAACTTCCCCTCTCTTGCGGAAATAATTTCTCTTGCATGATGCATCACGATCTTTATTTGGGGACCCTTTTCTTATTTCATGGGTTTATATATCTTGGAGGGCTCACACTTGTACATGTGGCAAAAACTTGGTTCTTGAATCTATTCCCAAAGAATTCAGTGTAGGGACACACACACTAAATGAAGAAAGAGAGATAGATAATGATGGAGTAGTAAGTATTTTTTTCATCATTAATCAAAGGTTTTGGGTTAAGTCTCCTTGGATACAGAGTCATTTTTGTTAGGGAATATTTTATCCTCAACGTGAGAGTTGGGACTGGACTTTTTAACACAAATCTAAATTTAGTCGGATTTTGATGTAGATACGGAACACAGAGGAAAGAGAGAAATAGTTGAGCAATTAGGGAAGGATGATAGCTATCCATCACTTTGATCATGACCTTTATTTTTTGGCTTGCTTGGAAAAGTGTGGCAATCTTTATTGATCCAATTTAATGCTTCCAACTACCCCAACTCCCTTTAATTAGCTAAGTTCCATTATTCATAAGTAGTAGTAGTGCTACCTATCATTCACCCAATTTCTTCCTTTACCATAAAATCATTTCTTAGAAAGAAAAAAAAATAGAAGCAAAAGGCCAAAAAAGAGTACAATATACAATACTACATAATGAAAAGTAGTAGTACAAATATGGCTGGAAGTACTCCACTACAAAAGAGAGAATTAGAAGATGACAATGACAACAGTAGCAGTATGAGAACAGCTGAGACTATGCTGCGTTTGTTGCCAATGGGGCTTTGTGTTGTTGCTCTTGTTATTATGCTCAAAAATCAACAAACTAATGACTATGGTTCCATTACTTACTCTGACCTTGGAACCTTCAGGTAATTATCTTTTTTTCGTCTTCTCTTCTGTCGATTCCTGGTTGGCATCGTTTATGGTTGAGATGCCAATGCTATTTAATTGTGACATTAATGTTACATGTGGCATAGTGTTGTTGGGCATCCACCTTGTCGCTCAGGCGGTAGTCCTAAATTAGACGTAACTACCCCTGAGTTCAAGCATATTATAACAATAGCATATTTAGTGAAATTCTATAAGCTAGGTCTTGAGAGATTGGAATATACACAGATTTTACTACTATTTCATAGAGGTAGAAAAGCTATTTTCGAAAGATTCTCGGTTTCAGGCAGCGATTTCAGGTTAAAAAAAATGGAAACAATGAATAACAAGAAACAAAAGCAAAAACAACAATAAAATAGTGCGATAATCGAGAGTTTAAAGCATATATATTATAATAAGGTAGAAAAAGGATCTTACAATGATTCTCTTAGTAATAGCGGGTGAATTGGGAATATTACTAAACATGATTTACTTGAAAATAATTTACAAGTGATTTGATTATGTATCTATTTTTTAACCTGTCGATGCATAGAGCTTAAATTCTCTAGAAAATTGTGGAAATTAAGTTTTAGTTGTCAACTAATTGAAGAATTTTGGGGGAAAATTAACCTAATTGTTGAATCTACTGCAGGTATTTAGTACATGCAAATGGAATTTGTGCAGGTTATTCACTTTTATCAGCAATTGTAGCAGTTGTACCTCGTCCCATAACGATGTCTAGAGCCTGGACCTTCTTCCTCCTTGATCAGGTTCCGCTATTGTGATCTCAATCTATGTACACATTTTGAATCATTTTGTCAGTATGTATATATAGTTCGAGACAAAAGGAACAAGGTTCAATTAAACTTACAAAACCCGCTCTGCTTTATCTTCTGTTTTGTAGATATTGACATATGCAATACTGGCTGCTGGAGCTGTATCGACGGAGGTGGTGTATTTAGCATATAAAGGGGATACAGCAGTTACATGGAGTGAATCATGTGGTTCATTTGGAAGTTTTTGCCACAAAGCTACAGCATCTGTATCCATCACTTTTATAGTAAGCCTTTGTTATGCTGGGCTTTCACTGCTTTCGTCTTATCGGCTTTTTAGCAAGTATGATGCACCAGTTGGATCCTATAACAACAACAAAGGGGGAATTGAGATTGCTAACTATTGAGATTTTGAAATTGATCCCTCTTAGTTTAGTTGTTGGTTTGGTTTTACTATATCATGTACACGGCAGATACTAATAAATTAGATGATTAGGTACAATCAAGGATGTTGCTTTACTTTTTCTTCTTTTTTTTTTCTTCATGAAAAGGATGTTGTTTGTCTTGAAATATCATATCTGATGAATTTGTGACCTTCAAATCATTCTTTGGTCCCAGAAGTTTTCTTGTAAATTTGTTCTTCTTGTTGGTGGTGAATGGGTAAACAAGGGAAACAATGAAATCTAAGCAAGAGGTTTCTATCAAGTTGTAAGTTAGCAAAGGTAGATATGTATGAAAGGTGGATAATGGTGATGTTCGAGTCAACTTTTTTGAACATCCACTATTCCATTAAATATCTACCACGGATATTAGGCCACTCTATTGTTCCATCAAAGGTCTCGAATTTGTGTCTCCTGAGAGTGGATAAAGGCTCTCAAAGTATATACTACAAACAAATTCAAGAGACCAATTCATTAAAGTAGGTTGAGAACATAAAGAGGTTTTCAGTTCAAATACTATCAAAGGTAAAAAATACTAAGTGATATTTCTATTTATCCAAGTCCTAGACACAGTTATCGGATAATTGTGTAGGCAGACCTCAAAATATAGAATTAGTAGAGGTTCATGCAAACTAAACATGTCGAACTTCTCCTCGAGATATGTTGTTATTGTACCCAATCAAGTCGAATGGATTAACACATGAAAGTAAGCTTAGAAGATTTAAAGAGTGTACATTAACACATGAAAATAATTTTTGATTTAGCTTTAAGAATGTGTTAAATTTACCCTTAATAAGTGAAATTGCCAAACCAATTAGGACAAAGGAAATCTTTAAGTTTTGTAAAGGTGAGATCGAAATCCAACACCAAAGAGCAGATCCTCTGATGCAAAGACTCGAAATCAACCAAGAAAATACTTGTAAATCCTTAGGATCAAGGACCAAGGACCAAGTATGCTATACAACTGCATCTCAAAAAAAAACATCACTAACAGCATCAGGATGGCCACGTCTAAATACGTTAAGTTTAGAAATAAATCAAGTTTTAAGGAGAGTCTAAGCTGGCCAAATGCTTTATATAAATAGGGCTTGAGCATTTATAAGCTTACAGAATTACTCGCTCAACTTCAACGTCTCAAATTTCAGGATGTCTGAAAAGCCAAACCTACTAAACCATTAAAAAGAAAAGTATCCTCAACTAAATCAGCCTCTTCCTTCGAGGCATTATTAATAGTTCGAACTAAGAAAAACAAGGAAGCAAGGGAATCCACGAAAATCCAGAATATAGTTAGAATATCCTTCACAACTCCGCATATATAACCAGCTGTAACAGAATTTCAACTTCAGTGAGACAACAATCAGCCACCATGAAAGAAAACAGTTTTGATGTATTTTGACAAACACTGCAAAGCTGACCATTGGGGTACTTCAACATTGTTGGTCCAAGCCCTGATCAAAGAAGGATAAAACAGTCAAATATGGTACAAATAACATGAAGCAACGCCTTCTCAAACACTATCTAATTGGTATAAGATTGGTGTGTCAGTCATAAAATCACCTAAGTACCTCCGACAACAAAAAAAATGATAGGCTTGACTCAGGTATACTAAATCAAATGATGCAGTAAAACAGTAAAGGATCTCAATATGTCATAAGAAGAACACAAGCAACATATTATACCAGATTGTAAGTCTCACGCCTAGTTTCACATTCAGTTATGTCCATGATGTTTGCTAAAAGAGTGACGCGCCAAGAGTTTCCTACCTGGTGCACGATGATCATCCTGCAAAATTTTGTATCAGATACTTGGCCTCAGAAATCAAGAATTGATTGAAAAACAACGGGCCAAAAAGAAATGAACTCCCCTGGATCTATAAAATTGAAAGGGGTGGTTATTCAAAGAGACAACAAACTCTGTGGTCTGAGAGGACTATGGGAAGAGCTTTTTCCACATCCTTTCAAGAAAACATACAAGATTTTAATCTAGATACAGATAAAAAGAAACAGAGATTTGAGTCTAGCGACAACGATTTCCAGAGAACTTGCTATTTGTGAAAGCAATCACTTGGCAGGGGAAAGCTTCAGGTAACAGCACATGATACTGCAAAACATGCTATTTCCTTTTTTCATCTGTTAACAATCAAGCTCATACATCAAGTTAAGATATCTAGCAAATTAACAACACTAGAATTTTAAACCCACGTCATATTAGAAACAACAAAAGAAAACTCCTTCTCCTTCACAAAGCCTACAAAAAGAATTGTCATTGCTGGGAATACCATGTGCAAAATCAACTACCTTGTACAGAGATGCAGCTGATTCAGATTCAACAGTTTGGACTGGAACATGTCCAAGTGACTGGAAAGAATCCAAAGCATCTAATGTTAGCTGCCAACCACAGAGAGCAATAGCACCAGTGTTGGAAGAGGAACTGCCACTATTACTGCAGCCAGCAGCAGCAACATTCCCATTAACCCAAGGACAGAAAAAATTATGATGCTTAATTGGATCAAATTCAACAGCTTCTTCATAGTTGCTTTCTCCAATAGGAGGCCCTGAATAACATTCATTTTCATCATTTCAGCAAGCTATGAATAACCAAATCAGTAAAACCTGAATAAAAGAATAAAAAAGAACACTTAAAAGTATAAAAGCAATGATGCCTAAAATGGAAAAAGGTGAAGTCTCAATCAAGGAATATCAAGAAAGGTAAACGATGCCTAATTCCATGTAAAGTTACACCCGAGATGTGCTGAATCCAATCACAGTTAGCATCAGTATGAAACATTACCAGCAGTTTACCTGAATATGAGTTTACCTATTCCAAGCTGAATGAAGTCTATTTTGTGATGTTAGCATCTAACGAGAGATGAAATACTTACCAGAATATAGAAACTTTCCATGTAGCTGCAACTTTTTTAATCAATACAAGGTGCTTTTGCACGTACATTCAAACAAGTCTTTTGAGAGAAAGAAGGGAGGTAGTAACACACAGTAGACACTGATACCCTGAAAATCAAGCATGAAGGTTACCTGTCCCATTTGCAAGCATATAGTCTGACTCAACGAATCCACAATCATCAGTAGCTGGTGCATTATTTTGGGTAACTTCTTCTTTGGATGCTTCATGGACGGAACATACAACAGCATTGCAAGAAAGAGAAGGGTGTGGACTATTCGGGAGCATAGGTTGCACATGACAATTCTTTTCACCACTTTCAATGGATTCTGCTTTGGCGGAGCCAACAACTTTTGAGCCACTATCAGCCCTTTCCACTGAACGAGATGTCAGATCTTGACTATCACCATTAGGATCTCCACGGTCCACTTCTTCAGGGACATAGTCACCCATTAGCCCTGGATCTGCAGCAAATTCACCAGTTTGCCCCTGATTTTCAGTAATTTCAGCAACTGCTTCTACCTCACCAGCGACGCTATCTGCTCTGTGCACTGAAGCATCTGTCCCATGGATTTCAGCTTCATGACTAGCACCCATTCCAATACTTCCTCCACTGATCCCAAAGCTAGGGCCATCCCTCACATTGGCAGTGGCAGTATCAGCATTCACGACTTCTTCATCATTTGTGCTACTAACACCCATTTCACCAGCACTTCTGACCACAGCTGGACAAGTACTCTGTTGTGCTTGGTTACTGTAGTTCAATTCCGAAGTTTCCACTGGGTCTGCACTTCTTAACATAGATGTAGAAGGGAAATCAACATCATCAAAGTCTCCAGGGAGATTCTCAACACTTTCCATTGAATCATCTGTACTGTGAACAGTGTCCATTGCAATAACAGATGAAACATGTGTTGAGTCTCGAGTAGAGGGCACACCAATTAGCTGTTCGTGTCTTCGGCCAAAGGTATCATCTTTGGGAGCACCTGTACCAATCTCAAAACCAAGTGACAGGCTAGGACCAGCACCTGACGAATCCTTGCCATATGAAGTATGGTGGGTCCCAAAGGCATCAGACTGGCATGGACGCTTTGATGGGCCAGCTGAGTACTGACTACCATCATTTACTTCATCTCCGTCACGGTCTATCACAGTGCCTTCAACACTATCGGCTGGTTGTACAGGCAATTGTGGCCTGTCAACCGTGCTTCCACCTTCCTCTACGTTTCGTTTGCGAGAACTAGGACCTCGGGATTCATATGAAGCTGCTTGACCACCAACTTCACTGCTCGAAGGTTGCCCCGTAACTGGATATCTTCGTTTATGGACATCTTGGAATTGTTCAGGCATTGCATCCATGTTCACCTGTGAAGAGGATAATCCACCAGCCATTGTGAGATTCAGATCTACTCCTATATTTGACAAAGACCTTCCCACTTCATTTGTTGCAGCCTCATCAAGGTCCTCTGTCTGTTCCTTTTCCACACCATCAGCAGCAACCCACCCACTGATTCCACTAGCAGCACTTACTCCACGTGTCAATGCCATTTTCTTGCTTGTTTCAGGGATATCATTGCTATTTGGAGCAAAGCAAGCAGGACGGACAACAGTGAGGAAGTCCCAGATTCTCACGGTGGCTCCACACAAACTACAATCCAATAAAGGTGACCTAGATTCACCTTTAGACCTGGGACCCACAGCTTCGTTCTTACTATGAACTTTTTTCTTTGAAGAAGGCAATACATTTTCTCCATGGCCAAAATCTTGCAGAGAAGTGTGATATTTTGTGGGACCAATGGAGTACCCACTCCTAGCTGATTGAGCAGAATGTTCTTCACAGTCTTGGACATTTGGAAGCCATCTCGGTTCCCATCCACACAGGCTTATCAACTTATTGGCCTAAATTGCAAAGAATTTCTATTTATTCAGAAGTCAATAACAAAGTGATAATATTAAGCAATTTAAATGAAATGAGTCTCTTACACGAGAGTATACAAGGAAGACATCGTCTATGTTGGTTTCAGTTCCTGACATAATCTCTAACCTAAAGATGGGTTCCATCCCACCAAAAGCCTGAGACTGAGCTAGAAGGCGATCAATTTCTGAACTTCGAGAGGCCTTGATGTGCTCAATTGCAGATGCAGCCACAATTGGAAGTGAAGGAAACTGAAGCAATCCATCACATCGATCCTTATAACCACCAATTAAGGCTGATGGTGGTGTAGGAGGGAACTGGACCAAGCTTTCTGCACAGCTGTTTCCTCTCCAAGGACAAGTGGCCTTGTGCCCTTCATCAAGTTTCTTAGCAAATTCTTCCCCCGCGATATCAGCTATCAAAAATAACTAACAGATGAGAAAAGTTCACTCAAAATGTGCGAAGCAACAATTTTACTACACACATTGATGATACCAAAGTTTATCATAGAAACCGAACACATTAAAAGGAAGTATCATAATGATATATGATAATGTATCAAGCATAACTAGGTTCTTCTCTTCCAATATGGTTTATCTTTGCAAAAAGGCGAGAATACAGTTCGTATGGTCCTGCTCTTCCAGCATAATTGGCACAAAAAATTGGTTAGTATAAATCCAAACAACAACAAAAGCTGCTACAGCTACATCTGTTGATACATACTTGGGGGTGGGGGCTAGCAGAAAACTATATCCATTCCTTGCATAGGAATAATAAGAACAGAAGCAAACTGTAACTTACAGCAACTTTATCCCACGCTAACAGATATTATGGAGAGCTAAACAGATCACACTGAAAAGGGGGAAAAGTATGAACAAAATGATTTTTGCACAAAAAGGTGGATAAACAAGGAGTAATCTGCAAGTGTCCATATGCTATTGTCGGACAGTTGAATTATGTAGCTTCCTAAACTACAAAATAAACTTACAAACTAGCATTATTTAAATTCCCATTATTAAACACTGAACTCAAAGAGAAATGGACAGGGTAAGTATGCATATAATACAGGGGAAGTATTATACAAAATACATTTTACTTTCTGAACCAAGTAATGCCCTTATGAGAATGTTTCTTGCACTAAAATCCTAGGTAGAGCTGAAAGCAAGCTACACATTATCTTGATCATTCATGTTTAACGATCCACCTAAGAGTTCTTCCAACTGAACTCTTTCCTCATGAAAAAGGCTTTAGCAATGCCTCATTCCTATAACAGAATGGCTGAATCTACCATATCCAATATGAAAAGGAAATAATATTGCAAAATATTCCCAAACAAACAAAACAGAAAGTTAACCAGATATTTACATAACGGAGTTTCATTGAAGTATCACCATGAATAACTCAGAAAACGACAGAGAAAAGATCCTTGGGTTCAATGCAACTGAAAGTTGGATCTTGCATTTAAGATTAACTTAGGGAAATAACTTCTCCTACAGCTGGACTTTATACGCAACAGGGACAGAAATGAGTTAATATGGGAGAGATACTTTGTTGAGAAAACGACTTCCTTAGAGCTGTACTGAGACTGGAAAAATAATGAGAAGAGCAAATACAGAGATAAGCAGAATTTAAGAGCACTTAGAAAGAAAGAGAACAACTAGAAGGATAAAAGTAGGAGAAGAGAGAAAAGGAAACAATTCTTGCAAGATTCCACAATATTTGCTATATACAATGCTCTCACTCTCCCTCCCTCAAATATACAATAGGAAAATTCTGAAGAGAAGACACAGATATCTCATCGATATATTTTGAGGATGTTAGTCAAGATTTGTTCTTATCTGTTTTGTTTAGATTTCTTGCTGACCAACTACACCATCTTCTAACGACCAAAACTCAACTGAATGTAAAATTCCGAAGATTCCCTGTTGTCCAGTCTGGTGACGATCAAAAAATGAGAAAGACTTCATATTGTAGAACCCTCTTAAACAATATTAATAATATGTCAGATTCCTTGGCACTGGTCATACTCCTTACAATAATTTAACACTATCTAGCATCAGCAATTCAATCATTCTGAGAAGTATCTTAGTGAAGCAGAATTTTAACTAAAACACCTACCAACAAAGCCTGATAGTCAATGAAAACAAGAATTCACCTTCATCAGAGGTCCATGTTGCAGAAGAAACGAATCTCAGATTAGTACCACAAGCTTCACACTCGATTGTATCAACATCCACATTCACCCAGCCTCTTCTAGCACAAGCCAGTGAACTTGAAGCCTGCGTCAACAATTGCAGTATAGAAGTTGTGCAAAGTATGTACTTCACCATGATGGAAAATTTATGATTTGATAAGAAAGGAAAAAATGAAATTGAAATACCAAAGGAAAGAAGCAATAAGGGCTGCCTGTTCAACCCTCGGGATAAAGCACAAGGAAAATGGAAATTGTAGGGGACACCACATTCATAGTTAGAAAAAAAAAACATTTAAACTTTTTTTTTGAAACTGAAAAAAAAAAAATTAAACCTATTAACAGGTACAACAATTTATTATATTATTTATGGGGTTTGCATCGGCAATGAGCATACTTTTATCTTTCAATGTGGGTCATGGGACAGCTACAATCACATTAAACATGTGTGAATAGTTTAAAGTGCTAAAGGATTTGTTCGAACCAATTGAATCATGCACCTTTTTAATGTGGAGTGAACCTTAAAACAACAGTAAGTTGCTCCTTTGACAACCTATAGTCATGGGTTCTAAAATGTAAACAGCTTTGATGCAGAAATGTGAAGAGAAGGCTGTATTTGGTATACATCTACTCTCCCCTTCCCCAGACTAACTAGGACCATTTCATACACAAGGTAAAAAGACCACTTTTGTTTAGTTTTGGGAAAACAAAAGTGGGCGGATAATGCTGAACGCAGGATCAAACATGTGCACCCGACCTCACTTTGAACACCCTTGGCCACTGGGTACCTCTCTCAGTTGTGTCAAGGGAGTTCAAAATAAAAATATACCCCATGTGATCCCACAAATGGAGTCTAGAAGGGTAGGGTGCGGGTAGGGTGTACGCAGACCTTAGCCCTACCTAGTGAAGGCATAGAGGTTGTTCTCGATAGATCCTCGGCTCAAGCAAAGCATTTCAAAGCAGGTATGGAAAGGGAATACAGTACTACCATAGTGAAGAAGCCAAGACGAAAATAATGGAGAAAAGAACAGCAGCAACAACAAATAATACGATAACTGCAATGTATTATATCTTTATATAAAGTGATATGTGACCTATACACACGGTATAATTTTCCGGTGAAGGGTCTTTGTTGAACCACCCTTGGGACACTATAGCTGTAGCTCCATCACTGCCGCCTAGTTAACAATCTTAAACAATTTTTGGACTGTATGGACTTAGTTGGGTCATGATTAAAAATGTGAAGAAAGCAATCAGAAGTTGAGGCAGATGGAAAGTTGGTAAAGCCATCATAAAATTCAGGAAGATGATACCAGCAAACATTTTTGGGTTGTATGGACAGAAGAATTGCAGATGTTTTGATGGCATTGAACTCCTACTCATTCCCTATAAGCCAAATGTCTCTTACATTACACCGAATGACTTTAAATTCCTCAGTTCCGTTTTTAGATTTTGTTAGCTCCTGGGCATAGCCTAACTGATTTGGATTGGATCTAAATGTACCTTTTGTAATCCTTTGTGCATCTGTTTGCATCTTCTTGATGCCTTTAATGAAACTTCTTACTTCATCAGAAAAACAATCTTAAACATAATTATTCAAATCCTTGTGCTCATGCACCACATCCTAACCCTGGGACAAACTTACATACAATGTGTCTCTTATCTATGTCATGCAATTTCTGCAACAAGCTCCCAATAAGCATAAACGCAAAACAGGTCAGGAAATGGAAACATACAGATATTGATTTTGGCAGTACTGTGGTTAGGAAAAGCAGGATTCGACAGATCATGCAATTATCTTAAGAGATGATGCAAAAGGAATCTTTCATTCAGACCTTAGGCTTCCCAAACCAGTTTGTGGGTTGGAAAGTGGACAGACGCCTCAATAGATCACCCCTTTCCCATGGTCTACATGAAGGTTGTGATGATCCTAGAGCTGAACCACCAGCACTATTGCTCACTGAAGTCCACATGGGCTGTGAACCAATACGGGAAAGTGAAGCTGCTTTTGAACCCTGTGCTTGTGCAAACCAATCTGTGCCCCCAGCATTTGTTGGAACGGCAGGAGATGATGCCCCTACAGAACTGCATCGAAAAGTTAAATTATTAATTCACTTCTGACCTAACAGATTAAAAATGTTGGAGGACATCAATCAACTTTGACTAGTGCCTTCTAATCTACACCTTTTCATTTTTGTATGAAAAAGGCCATCCATCTACACATCTCATGAAGAAATAAGATCAATACATAAATCAACTGCTTCTTAATCCCAAACTAATTGGTTTGTACTATATTAAGCCTTTGTAAGTTTGTAGACACCCAGAGGTATATCTAGTAATTAAATTTAATGGGTTCAACTTTTAAGATTCTCAACATTTAACTCATTGTACTGTTAAAATTATGGAATCAGATATATACCTGTTATGATTTTAATAGTTTATTAAATAAATATCCTATACTCCATGACGGAAGTTATGGGTTCATTTAAAACCCATAGACAAAAGCCTACACCTTCCTTTTGTAAACATCCCACTCGATTCAGACCCTGGTTAATCACACGGAAATCATACTAAGACAAACAAATACTACACTACTCTAAACTGTAGAATTCACCATTTATGCTTTAAAAAAAACAGAGAAATGTCACCAGCCCACATGAATGAAGCATCAAGAATCAAACCAGTAAGGTAATTAATAAATACAACAACTAGACAAGCAGAGCTCTAAATGAGTATAACTTTTTTTGAAACAGGTAACATTTCTAAATGAGTATAACTTTTTTTTGAAACAGGTAACATTTCTAAATGAGCATAACTTTCTACAACAAAAAAAGAACAAAGTAAGTAAAAATATAAGTCTAACAGAACAAATTAATGAACAAGCGTATGCTCGACATAGAAATTTCTCTGAGTGGCAAGTAGACTTAAAAGGGGTTGACCTATAAATCTTTGTTCTCATAATTAACCAGACAGATTAAAATTCCGAACAACATTGCTCGAATTTTGAACTCTCGAACCAAATTAAAGCGACAAATTAAAAGCTACAGCGGACAAGAAGCTCAAAGCACAAACGCAATCAAAAAAATTGGGGGAAATGTTGAAAAGCTAGGGTTTTGGGGTTTACCTAGCAGCAGGTGTAGGGATAGGGGGAGGAGACGATGATTTGGGCGGCAATTGAGGATCATGGGAAGAGCTTATAGCTTCTTCCTTCATGATTTTTCACCTTCTACTGTGTGCGAATGCGTGTATAATGGTGGGTTTTTTCTCTCTCTCTGATGGTGTTGAGAGCTATACTTGTTTGCTGTATTATTTTCAGTTTCGGTTTTGCTGTGACATTTATGTTACATTTGGACTTTGGAGTTGTGTGTGACGGGGTGTATTGGTGTCTAGGCATGAGGTTTGGGTCAAGTCAAATTATATTATATTTATATTAGTAAAATTATTTGCGTTTCGCGCGAGAATTTAATATCACGAAATTTATAAAATAATACTTAAAATCTATTTGTCATTAAAACTAAAACACAATATTATCTTACATACAAGATTACGTAGTAACAAACATTAATAATGTAAAGGAAAATGAGAATTATTACATCTTATCATAAGCATAAATTAATTAATGTAAAAATACGTATCAGGATCTGTAACATAAGCAATGGTGTCAGAGAGTCACTCAACATGAGCAAAGCACACAAATATTTAATTGTGAAGAAGAAGAAGAGGAGGTTCAGAATTTTCGTTATTTTAAAATGAGAAGAATCCCTCTATTTATAGATAATAAATGGTAGTGTGAACAAATATTTATTGTACCTTATCAAAAAGATTACAACTATTTGGAAAAGTTGCAACCCTTCAGAAATATCACAACTTTTCATAAAAGTCGTAACTTTTCATTAAAGTCCCAATTTTTCATAAAAATCACAATTCTTCATTGAAGTCGCAACTCTTCATAAAAGTCACAAATTTTAATAGAAGTCGCAACTCTTCATTAAAGTCGTAAAAAGGAAGGCCAGTTTTGGAAATTAATATTATATATATATATATATATATATATATATATGATTAGATTTATATTTATATTTATTTTTAAACTCAATTAATTTAAAATGTCGCAATGAAATGAGAAGTTTTTATCATGATTCGTTATATATTAGGATAATACTGAATATAATGTATATCTTAATTATATATATGGATCAAAAACACTAGTATCAAATAATATTAAATTTAAATATAGTATATTATTTTCTATAACAAAACGATTTATTAATGATATTTGTGTTACCTTTGGACTTTGGAGTTGGGTGTGACGAGGTGTATTGTGATTAAGCGTGAGTTTTGAGTCAATTAAAGCTAAATTACACCTGTATTAGATTTTGATATTCAATTTTAAACTCGATTGATTCAAGTTAATTCAGTGAAGTGAGAAGTTCTTATCATGATTTGCTATGGTTAGAGATAATACAAGATACAATTAGATATGTTAAGTCAAAATCACTAATATCAAATGAGGAAATAATACTAAATCTAATACAGAGTATATTATTTTTTTTATAATAAGTACTTCATATCCTACCAAACGATTTATTAATGACAATATTGACACATGTATAATGTATTGTATCGGTCATAGAAAAAAAAAATCAAATAATAATTTATCAATAAATTAATATGCATTTTTTATGTAAGAATTTATCTACACCTTCCTGTTCATATTATGTTTAGTATGTTTAGCTTTTATTTTAATTCAAAACAAGTACTATTATATAATTAAAAAAGTATTAATATCTTTTTCTAAATTTATTCTTGTTTAAACACGTGATGTGTTATATAACTAAAAAAATCATATTAGATATTTTACTTAATTAAAATAAAATTAGTGAAAGCATCTTTTATTTTTTAAGAATGAGTAAATTTCTTAAAAAGTATGCCCAAATTATTTTTGAAAAGAATCTTTTCATTTTTATTAGATAGGATAAGATTTATGTATATTCTACTTTTTTTCTCTCAACTTTGCAAGTTTTTAATGATTTTGTTGTATCATGTGCCTAGTAGCTATTAGTCTCAATTGAAATGTCCATATGAAAATCATTCAAGCTAAATTGAGGGTGTGGTTGGTATGAAAGAAAACATTTTCTTCGAAAACAAGTAGATTTCTAACTTATTTTCTCATATTTGGTTGGTGAGTAGAAATTTTTTTCTGAAAAATATTTTTTAATGTTTGGTTGGTGAATGAAAAATATTTTTCAAACAAATATCTTTTATTTTTGGCTTAGAACTAAAAAAAATACTCTTTAGGAAAATAATTTATGATCCGAAAATCAACCCCGATAATTGATATAGGTCCCGATCCCGATACCCAAACTAGGACAAGACTTTGATGACCGTTCGAAAATTCGATCCAGAGATCTGATCCAATTTTTTTTACAATCTGATTGGGGTGGCCTTGTGGGGGGGGGGGGGGGGGGAAAAAAAAAAAAAAAATTTTTTAAAAAAACTATTTTTCTGGGGGGGGGGGGGGGGGGGGGGGGGGGGGGGGGGGGGCGTAAAAAAAATTAAAATATTTTTTAAAAGCAATTTTTTTCCGGGGGGTGGCGGGTGGGGCTGGTTTGGGGTAGGGATAAAAATATATTTGAAATTTAAAAAATTTAATTTTTTTTTTGAATGGTGAGGGTCGGGTAGGATTAGAAAAAAAAAATAAAGGATGAAATAGAGTTTTGGAAAATGTTTTCCTTAATTTTGCGAGGGAAGTCATTTTCCTTAAATTTGAGAAAAATAAGTTGATTTGGAAAATATTTTTCAAAAATTTAAGCCAACCAAACATGAAAAAAATTAGAAAATATTTTCCAAATGTTCTCTTCCCTACCAAACACACCCTGATTATGAAGTAGAATTTTGGAAAATGTTTTCCTTAATTTTGCGAGGGAAGTCATTTTCCTTAAATTTGAGAAAAATAAGTTGATTTGAAAAATATTTTTCAAAAATTTAAGCCAATCAAACATGAAAAAAATTAGAAAATATTTTCCAAATGTTCTCTTCCCTACCAAACACACCCTGATTGTCTACCTATTTCACCCTTTTTATATATTTATACATTACTTAATATTATATGTATGACTCTTTTCCGATGTTTCACACTTTTAAACAATCAATGCATTGTAATCATTTGCATATTTAGCACGTGAACAAAAAGAAAAATCAAATTGTGCTTTTATTTTTCTTGAATCCTACATATTTTTTATTTATAATGTTTTCAAGATTTTTTAAAATCAATTTTAACAAAATTAACTAAAGCTAACCAATCAACCATCGCTCAACCAATTTAATATATTTCATGAATTAATTAAATTATTCATTAATTCATTGATGTGCTGATAAATTATAAAACCATCATATACTATTTGAGTATTTGAGTTTTTCATACTCACGACTCATGAGTATAGTTAAATAAAGACTATAATATAGTATAAAACTTTAATTTTATTCCAATATATATAAGTAGCACTAGAGAAATTTTAAAATTTCAGTTTAAAAATAATTTTGTAGTTTTATCAACGTCGGCGTGTTATTTATTTGTATATTTACTCTTTTAACTTTCAATTTTATGTAATTTCATCAAGAAAATAAGCAATTTTTTTTTATTAATGTAATTGAAAATGACAATAATATTCCCTAAATGATATATTCCTTTGACATAATAGTCCTTAATATATTATGAAAGGGACATAGTTGATTTTAAGCCTCAAAATTTAAAATTTTGTTCACAACAATAACAATAATAAAACTAACGCTAGATTCACATGTAAATAATACTTAACCTCTCTTAAAAAAAAAATCATCAAAACCAAATTTAAAAAATCCCCGACAAGGTCTAATTTCAAGAAATTTCTCGAATATCTCTCATTTTCTTGAAATCTCTCATTTGCTATATTATAGTCCATTTCATCAACAATGTCATGGTGAAACAGTAAGTACTCTTTCATCATTAACTGAAATTTTTAAATTTGAGTTTCCTTAGGTACGAAGTTAGTCATTACTATTTAAGAATACTTTACCCCTTGAATGTGAAACATTTCAATGACGAATATGAATATAATAGAACCTCAATACAAGTGCTAAATATTAAGTGAAAATAAAATAAGATAGTCTATCTTCTATTACTACATTTTTTTATTTCATACGCCATAATATAGGAATCAAGAGAGGGCTTATGAGAGTCTTATTAAAATTGAAGCTTATGAAGGATTTTTTCGAATTGAGATCAATGATATCTCTTTATTTATTTTTCTTGAGAAGCCAAGTGTAACTCACGCGTAAAATTAACTTATTTTAACTCTTTTTGATCTAAATCATCAAATTTAGAGTTTAAAATCAAACCATCATTTTCAAGATATATTAAAAATCATATATATATATATATATATATATATATATTAAGAATTTATAAATAAAGGATCATTTTTGGTCATCTTATCAACAAAATTACATAAAATTGAAAATTCAGAAAATATATACAAAGAAATAAGTATAAATATTTTTTTAAAACAAATTACGTGTGGGGAAGAAAAAAATAAAAAAAAGACTATAAAGTGAAAAATCAAACCTTCGCCAATCACGTAAAATTCAATTAATTTAAACAGTTGAGGTGAAAAAACAACTCATTTGTTTCTCCAATAATTTTTTAGAAAATCTCTTATAGCCTACTACTACTACTTATATATTTTCGAAAAATCCGAAAAAAATGTTATCCTGTCATGGATTTTTTAATTTAAAATAGAAAAATATGAGAAAAATATTTTTGAGGGTGAAAACCTTACCCGAAGCCTTATCAGAAATCACAAAATTGTATATCCGTTCACTTTGATTTCAATTCCTTCTCAGCCACTCGCTCCTTTCATCTCTGTCTATCTCTCTGTACGCACAAACTAACACCAGCTAACTGTGTGTTGTTGGTAACTTAACCCTCTTGGCTCTCTATTGGTCTCCTACTCCTCATTAAGCAGTTTCTTATGCAAGAACAAGGTCATTACTTCATAAAGGTAACATCTTTTCAGCTCCCATGTTGATAAATTGAAGAAATTCCATATGGGGTTCTTTTCTTGATTTCAAAAAGATTAAATTTTTACTAGTTTTCTGCTTTAGTTTTCATGATTCTTGTTATTGAATTGAATTTCATTGTATACCCAGGTTCTTGATTTTTGATATTTGGAGGTGAATTTTGGGAAGTGAGAATTTTAAGTGCTGCATTGTTGTTAGGTAGTTTTTGTGGGGATTTGGTTGGATAAGTAAATGGTTGAGGATTAAGTTAAGTGTACAGAGAAATGAGTAGTATGGCTTCCCTGGTGAGTTTGGGGAGTGTTTGTGGATGTTCTTCTGGACAGTTTGAAGGGTCATTCTCACTAGTTAGGAGAGTTTCTTTTTCGAAGAACTTTGGAAGCGTAAATAGAATTTGGGGTGGGAAAAGATGGCGTTATGTTTCGGTTTGTAGATATTCGGTCACAACGGATTTCATTGCTGATCAGGGGACATCAATATCTCTTGATTCCTCATCCAGTAGTAATAAGGACGATGATGCTGATCTTATGCTTAAGCCGGCCCCGAAACCACAATTGAAACCTGGCCCTAGACCTGGCCCTGTTTTAGGGAATGGACCAGTCCTTAGCTCTGATTCTGATGGTGAAAAAAGAAATCCTATTGAAGAAGAGAGAAGCAAGGTGATTGAGTCACTTGGAGAGGCATTAGAGACAGTGGAGAAGCTAGAAACTAACAGAAAAGCAAATGTGTCGGTTAACAAGGCGTCTGCCATTGCACGTACTACACAAAGAAATAGCAAGCCAGTTGATTCTGATGATTCTTCCAACAGGAAGTCCAAAACTTTGAAGAGTGTCTGGAAAAAAGGGAATCCGATTGCTGCTGTACAAAAAGTTGTAAAACTACCCCCTAAACAGGAACCAATGACTGATGGTGGAAAGAATAGTGAATCCCAAAGTGTTGCTCCTATAAAACCCCCTCAGCCACCCCAGAAGGTTCAACCACAGTTACTAGCAAGACCGTCTGTAGCTCCTCCTCCTCCTGTTATCAAGAAACCAGTGATATTGAAGGATGTTGGTGCTGCGGCAAAGTCCTCACCCTCTGATGGAATTGAATCTGTTGGAAAGACCAAAGAACTTGAATCAGCTGGAAAGACCAAAGAACGCAAGACAATATTGGTTGACAAATTTGCCTCCAAGAAATCAGCTGTTGATCCTATGATTGCTCAAGCTGTTTTAGCCCCTCCTAAATTTGGAAAGAACGCACCTCCTGGGAAATTCAGGGAGGAGTTCCGTAAAAGGAGTGGTGTATCTGGAGGACAACGCAGGCGTATGGTTGATGATGGGATTCCTGACGAGGAAGCATCAGAGCTTGATGTTTCTCTTCCTGGTAGAGCAAGGAAGGGAAGAAAGTGGACTAAGGCAAGTCGCAAGGCAGCCCGACTTAAGGCTGCTCAAGAGTCTGCACCTGTCAAAGTAGAAATTCTAGAGGTTGGTGAAGAAGGCATGCCGACTGAGGAGTTGGCCTACAACCTAGCTACTAGCGAAGGTGAAATCCTTGGTCTTCTATACTCAAAAGGAATCAAGCCTGATGGTGTGCAAACTCTCAGCAATGACATGGTGAAGATGGTTTGCAAAGAATATGAAGTGGAGGTTATCGATGCTGCCTCGGTTAAAGTGGAAGATATGGCAAAAAAGAAGGAAATTTTCGATGAAGATGACTTAGACAAACTAGAAGATAGACCTCCTGTAATAACTATAATGGGTCATGTTGATCACGGAAAGGTGACCAATAAAACTTCATAGTCTATACTTGTTATGCACATATTTATGATTAAATGCTGCATACTATGCTCTAGCTGACACGTGCTTCTGGGTTGTTCTTTGACAGACTACTCTCTTGGACCATATACGCAAGACCAAGGTAGACTGAAAGCTCCTTTTTACTTTTGTCTCATACTAAGTTTGTAATTTGCTTATGGTATGGTTATTGTCTGAGATCACCGTGACTTTAGTTGGAAACTGAATCCTAACCAGTAGATATTGTAGGTGGCGGCATCTGAAGCTGGTGGAATTACTCAAGGAATTGGGGCATATAAGGTGCAAGTGCCTATTGACACCAAGTCCCAGATATGTGTTTTTCTTGATACACCTGGACACGAGGTACTCAAAGTTTAAATGCTTAAATTTATCAGAAGTCAACTACATCTGATTTCTATGTCCTAAAATCAGTTTTTGTTTGGCATCAAATTTGATGATAAAAGCTACCCTATAATGTTAAGCAGCAACTTTTTCAAATACCTCAGCTAGATGGTTTTCTAACTTATTCTACAGGCTTTTGGGGCAATGAGAGCTCGTGGAGCAAGAGTAACAGACATTGCTATCATTGTAGTAGCTGCTGATGATGGAATTCGGCCTCAGACAAATGAGGCTATAGCACATGCCAAGGCTGCCGGAGTTCCAATTGTGATTGCCATAAATAAGGTCTTATTCACATATATGTGCTTAGTCTCACCTTTTCTCTTACTTTGTTGTAAAATTTTATCAATTGATTCCCTTGCCTCGATCTGATTTCAGGTTGATAAGGATGGAGCAAATCCCGACCGAGTCATGCAAGAACTTTCCACCATGGGTTTGATGCCGGAAGATTGGGGCGGTGACGTTCCAATGGTTAAGGTAGTCAAACTGCAAACTATGCGGCAACACCTTTCTGCTTATATCAGCATTCATCAATTTCTTTTTGATTGGACAGATCAGTGCTCTTAAAGGAGAGAATATAGATGATTTGCTGGAAACGGTCATGCTTGTTGCGGAGGTAAGATGATGTTGTGACTGCCTGTTTTCTTTGATGATTTTTAGGTTGTTCTTACTTTAATCTTCGAAAATCCCATCACATATGTCTTCACCACTGCTGGTGCCAAGACACGTTGACACATACCATTTTAGGAGGTGTAATATATGTCTCTTTTTAGGAGATTCTTTTGCTTGTTTTTGTGTTTGCACATTCTGCATAGTGCATACTTATCCTATTACTCCTTCCATTCATTTATGTGTCTTAGTTTGACTGAATACATAGTTAATGATGCAAAGAATACTTTTGAATTTAAGGTGTGCATAACATAGTAACATACCAAAAATACCTTCTGATTGTTGTGGTCTTACACATGTCATGGCATTCCTATAAGTTAGTAAAATATAGGAACTAAAAACTTGCTACGTATAAAAAGGTGGCACTTGTAAATGAGCTTACAATCTCAGTACTTTTGGGACTATCTAACCTGCATCTTCTTGATGCCATTTATACAATTTCTTACTTTATAAAAAAAAAGGTGGCGTTCATTTTGAAAGAGACTAGAAAAGAAAGTAATACACACAAATTGAGGCAGTGGGGAGACTAAGTACTGATTACTGAATATCCTCGGAGCTCGAAGGTCAAAAGTATAAACTAGTTTTTTGAATATTGTCCTCCATTTTCTGATCTATCTGCCATAATTTTGTTCAAGACCTCAGTTATAGGAAGAGAAAAAGAAGAAAAACATTCTATGCAAGAGTTATAGGTCTTATCTAACGTTGTTTTTTCTCTGATGTAGTTGCAAGAGTTGAAGGCTAATCCTCAAAGAAATGCCAAGGGGACGGTGATTGAGGCAGGTCTCGATAAATCTAAAGGACCTGTAGCAACGTTCATTGTGCAGAATGGTACACTGAAAGGAGGAGATGTAGTAGTTTGTGGTGGAGCTTATGGAAAGGTTAGCAAATTAGAACTTGAAAAGAATTTGGGAAGTGCTTTTTTATTTAATTCACTGTTTCTGTTTTCCCTCTATGGATGATTCTAAGGGTTTAAAAGAGGTTGATTTGGCTTATAAGAAATTCATACTCTAGTCCTACATATGTATTCAGCAATGAGTATGTTTCTAATTGATCATTTTCTAGAATTTCCCCATATGAAATAATACGTGTTTTACATATTTCAAGGTGCGGGCTCTGTTTGATGATAAGGGAAAACGTGTTGATGAAGCCGGACCCTCCATGCCTGTGCAGGTATGCTTCCTTTTATTGTATCTTCTTTTCTTCCCATCTACTCTGCCAATTAAGTGTCCTCAGCTGCACCTTGTACTAGATTTACTCTTAAGAGGTCATGGACTAACTATTCGGCGCCAAACAGGAAGCTCCTGCAATTTTGGTGGAAGTATACTTTAGCCATGCTTCAGAAGTTGCTATCAGTGACTTCTGTAGATAATAAATTACAACTGAACAAAAATTCCTATTAGATTCAAGCATGGACCATGTCACTATGGGTTGTGAAGTGACCAGTCTATTCGAGTCATAGCACCTCTTTTATTCGTCTTATCCTTGTGGGATTTAAAATCTCTTAGCCATGTTGCCTACCAAAAGAAAGTGAAATTTACAATTTTATAGCCAAGCGTCTTACCAAAAAAAAGCTCTATTGACCGTTTACCGCCATTTGTGTCGTATATACATAGTGAAACTCTTGACTGAACCAACATCTCTGACTAGCTTTTAATGGTTACTCCGTCTGTGTTTCCCCAGCATTAACAAAATTATTTACCTTGTAAGAAAAAGAGCACTTGCTCTGTCTTTGTATGTGTATATTTTTCTAGGGATAATTATAGTCCAACGTCTTTGGATGATCAAGTTTACAAAATAACCAGCAAATGTATAGGTCTTGTATATTTTAGTATAATATACATAATCACTGTATAGGTTTTATATATTTCGGCCATATTGGTTAATAAGTTTTGACGAACTGTACATATAGGTAAGTTTCCATATTTTATATGCGTGTGTGTTTGAATACTCAACATGATTAGCCAATACACAGGTGATTGGACTGAACAATGTTCCATTGGCTGGTGACGAGTTTGAGGTTGTTGAGTCCCTTGATATTGCTCGTGAAAAGGCTGAAGAACGAGCAGAGTCCTTGCGGAGTGAGCGTTTATCAGAAAAGGCCGGAGATGGGAAAATTACACTCTCTTCTTTTGCTTCTGCTGTTTCAGGAGGAACTGGTCTAGACTTGCACCAACTAAATATTATTCTGAAAGTTGATCTTCAGGTATAAATATCTTTTTTTCTTTACTTTAGAAAAGGCTGAAAAGCATTATAAGAAGTCTATTTGCTTCTCTAGAGAGATATTTCATAGATCTGGTTGCGCTTACAGTTCTCGGTATTTCAAGAATTATGTGAATGAACACTATTTTGAAATTCTCAGCTCAGTTAACTTTATGGAGGCTTTCAACTAATAAAGTTATCCCATGATAAGAGTCTACATTAGATCTTTGAGAAGAGTACAACTTCCTAGTTTCTTTTGGTTCATCTTTCACTCACTTAATAGCGACATTGATCTAATGCTGACTCTTTGTATTATTCAGTGCTAGCCAAGAAAATAAAATGGACCTTCTAATTGCTGAGGTGCCCCAAATTTCATCTCTCTGTTTTTTTTTTGACGTTGCTGTAAGACCTCAAGAGGTGATAATGCAGATTTTTTTGCTACTTGTGGGATGTATGTTGTAAATGGCAGTGATAATCATTATTAGGCTATATGTGTGGCCTTTAGCAGTTTAAATGCATACATTTAGATGGTGCATTTAGCTGGACAAATATTTTGATTGTAACCTATCTGTTGCTGACAGCTTTACTGTTTAATTTTTGTTGGACCATGTCTCAATATGTTTCAAGTATTTAATACCTTTGAATGCAATGGTGCGAGATCTTATTGAAGAAAATCTAAACTATATCTTTCCTTTTTTTGGTTCCACAAACATCAACCAACTGTTCAACTTTAGGTTTTTGAATTTTAAAATATGCAGATTTGTTTTAAGTTGGCTATTTAAAGCTCTCTATGCTTAATAAAATTATTGAGATACATTTTAGATCATTCTTCAAACCATTTTTGCCGCACCATCTTTTAAAAGACCAATAATACCTATATCCCGTCAATCACACACATGTAATACGTTTGATGATCCCTACTAACTAGTAGGTTGCCTTGTTACCTACTAACTACTATCCCTAAATCCTGTATAGGGATCCATTGAGGCCGTCAAACAAGCTCTTCAGGTTCTTCCACAGGATAATGTCACTTTGAAGTTCCTACTGCAAGCTACTGGTGATGTGAGCGCCAGTGATGTTGATCTTGCTGTAGCAAGTAAAGCTATTATTTTTGGCTTTAATGTTAGAACTCCGGGTTCTGTCAAGAGCTATGCAGACAATAAAGGTGTTGAAATCCGACTATACAAAGTTATATATGATCTTATTGACGATGTGCGAAAAGCAATGGAGGGTCTTCTGGAATCAGTTGAGGTAAACATGCATAATATGTTTGTCATGTATCTTTTTGACATTTCCTGAGTGCATTGAGTGGGTGGGATTTTTGTAGATCAGTCACGTTCACAGTACATAGTTTAATCTCACAACTTTAATTAAATTTAATTATACTCAATAGATTTTTTACTTTCTATTGAATAAATAAAGGCTTGAGAACCTATTGTTGTGATCTCTACATCTCATGGTGCTAAATTTGCATTCTGTTTCTTTCTGAAATTTCCTTAGGATTGATGGGAGGGGTGAGTTGTAGATTACAGTAACTTGTAGAGTTTCAAGGGTTTAATCTCATTACTTCACTTGAGTTTTAAATTGTTTAAATAATTGGAATTTTTTATGGAAAAGGAACATATTTTTTGTGGGAAAAAGTTTTTGTTTCTTTTTTGTGTCAAAATGTTATCATGTTTTCTGTTGGATCCTATGGACTTGAAAGTACTTGAAAATGATGTGACTCTCTTCGTATATTTGCAGGAACAAGTGCCAATTGGTTCAGCAGAAGTACGTGCTGTGTTCAGCAGTGGTAGTGGTCGTGTTGCTGGATGCATGGTGACAGAGGGAAAAGTTGTGGAAGAATGTGGTATTCGTGTCACTAGAAAAGGCAAAGTAGTTCATGTTGGTGTGGTCGAATCTTTAAGACGAGTGAAGGAAGC
The DNA here is from genome assembly GCF_019186545.1 of Solanum stenotomum. NCBI lineage: Eukaryota > Viridiplantae > Streptophyta > Magnoliopsida > Solanales > Solanaceae > Solanum > Solanum stenotomum. Next base: position 2,296,350 of record NC_064290.1, on the reverse strand, counting down.
TGTGAAGGAGGTATACAAACAAATACTTTTCTTTTTTAGATAATCTAGGGGAAAAAGAATACCATGCCTTCAGTTTTTCTATATCAAGAAAGAAACAAAAATCAAAAACAAAGAAAAAGAAAAATGGAAAATGCTTTTTGTGTGCTTTTAAGCAACTTATTTTGTGTTAATTAAGGCTATATGATTGGTGAAACATGCTAGCACTTTCTGCTGACTTTAAGGGTTACCTGGAATGGGGTTAGCAGATAATTGGATCATAGCATTTGTGTCTTGTACATTTTTTATTTAGTTGTTTGGCACTAAGATACTCCAGCAGTTGAATATTACTATATTCAAAAGCATTCCCCCATCATTCAGCTAAAATATTCTCCTCGAATATGAAAAAGCTCTTGTTGCTTTTTGTATACTTCCCAATTGAATCATAAAAACCTCTTCAACCGGACAGCTCTTTTATCTGGTCCTCTTCTTTCCTCCTCGCCTGCAACCTCCTTCCATGGCAGATAGCAACGGCAGTTTACAGAAATTTTTTGGTCGAGGTTTACTTGTAGCTGAGAAGAGCCCTGTAGTGACAATTTGATATGCTGGACATTTTAAAGTGTAGTTACTAGTTAGGTCAAGTATCTTGTCTTTGACTAAAAATAGAAAACTTACAGGTGGAAGTGCCAAGTGGAACTGAGACTCTCTCTAACTGCTATTTTCATGATTAACTTTTTGCCTTAGCTGTTTCATCAACTTGGAGTTCTTGTGATTTTTCATTAGACATAAAAGATTATTCATCTGGAGTTTCTTCCTTTGTGTATGCTGTCAGTTATTCCAGGCAAATAGGTCTTTCGCCCTTGAGATAGGTATACACTTTGAAAATTTGCATTGTATATAATAGCTGGTTTGATACAAAGATGTTATCAACATATAAAAGAGAGGTCCTTTGTTGGATTTATGCGGGAAGTATTATTCCAATTCTTTGTGAAGAACTGATAAAATTAACAATTGTTGAAACCGGAATCCTAAACTTCTATTTCGTCTAAATTCCATATTGTCGTTGAAATTCAGGCTATGCATATATCTTTACACAAGTAGCCAAAAAATTGTTTGATCGGTTGTCCTGATATACTACCATTTGCGTTTTTGACAGGTTAATGCGGGACTGGAGTGTGGTATTGGGGTTGAGGATTTCGATGACTTTGAGGTGGGTGATACTCTGGAGGCTTTCAACTCAGTTCAGAAAAGACGAACACTCGAGGAGGCCTCAGCATCAATGGCAGCAGCACTTGAAGAAGTGGGGAGAGGCCTGTAAAGAAACTAGAGGTGAATAGCCCAATTACTTATTGCATGCCAGTTATAGTTGGGGTTATACTTGGCTCCTCTCCTCATGCATGGGTTTAGTCAATTGCTAGAGGAGTGCGATGATCAGCACATCATGTGGGTGGGTTTTGCCGGTTGCTTGTCAAATATACTTGATGCTGTAGAAGGTGAGCTGCAGAGAATTGGCCATTGTTATGTGCTGTTGCAATGTATATAGTGATACACATCATTTGAGTTCCTCTTTGTAAAGGGCGACAAGTTCATCATTGCTCAAGATGAATGATGATAACACATGTAGTCATAGTAGCATGGAGAAATGAAGTTCCAATATTGAAAATCTTAGGATGCTCTAGGTTAGATGCCTCATCTTGTAAACTCAATATCATTCAATTTGAAATGAATTTCAGAAAACAAGGGAACAAGTAGTTGTACTGTTTCCATTACATGGTATGTGCCTTGCAGTTCAACAATGTACTTCGTTCACTATTTACTTGTTGTCAAAGGTGTAAAGGTGGCAAATCGAAAAAAAAATCAAGTAAAAAATTGCTTGGAGATCTCAATGGATGTCATCTACATTCAGAGGTTTCACCAAGATCAATTCCCTCCATTTCATTGATTATCACTTTTTATTATTGTCTAACTTTTACAACTTTCTGCAATTGGTGGGAAGCGTTCATGAGTGAAAAGGACTATCTAGTGGTCCAATTCTGGTACCCTTTTAAACCTATGTAGGATTTGTTATGCGATGGCAGTTGGGCAGTGATGATCATGGTACGAATAGAATTTGAGGTTACCAGGTAATTGTTCTTATGTCCATGTGCTTTAGCCCAAAAAAGGTAAAAGAGAAGTGTTACTTGAGCCTGTTCAAAACTCATGATGCCTGAAATATGAAGCTGCTTGAGTTTTACTGTTTTCGGTCATTGCTAACTGCTATACTCTACAGCTAATAGGAGTTGGGAGTATTCATTGCAGATATAGCTTCACTTCTTCTGCTTTAAGTTACAAGTCATGATGCCTGAAATATGAAGCTGCTTGAGTTTTACTGTTTTCGGTCATTGCTAACTGTTATACTCTACAGCTAATAGGAGTAAAGAGTGTTCATTGCAGATATAGCTTCAGTTCTTCTGCTTTAAGTTACAAGTCATGATGCCTGATATATGAAGCTGCTTGAGTTTTACTGTTTTCAGTCATTTTCGTCAATATCTGCTTGGTTCAATATTACCCTCCTGCTTGCTGAACAAAACAGAGTTTTTCCTTTTATTATTCATCATAGATAACAAAATCACTGCCAATAAAATATAGGCTGTGAATGGTAGAGCTCACAATAGGGGAAAAATGGAAAAGGAAAACAAATAAACTAAAGAAGGAACATCTTTGCTACTTTAGCAGGAAAACAGCTCCTAATTTATCAATCAAAGTAAAGATTGAACATGCACTTTATTGAGGTTCCACGAGTGGTATTTGGTACTTCCTGATGCTGTATTTGAAGCAGTCGTTAGCATTCCTTATGATATGCAACTGAAACAGGTTCTTGTCAATGGTAAAAAAGCGGGTCTGAGTGTGAGGGGTATGAATTAGCTCCTCCCATTTCTTCGGGACAAGGCCATAGACATTATGTGTGGAGAGAGAACTTATATGGTATCTCTTTTGTTCCAACTTTCTGTCTAGAGAAGAAACAATAATTGATACATAAGCTTCTTCCTCAATAAAGGTGTCCAAATTTCTTTTTGGTGGCGGAGACTTCACCACGGGGGTAAATTTTGGTTGAGCAACTTCTGTTGAGAACCTCATTGTAGGAGTAGCCATGTATTGTGTTTAGAGCTTTTTGTCCAAAAACTAGAGAGAAACATATGTATGGTTCAGTTTGAAGGTGAGAAAGAGGACGAATAAAATAAGCAGAGAAGAAAAATCCCAAGTGTGCTGTATTTATAGAACAATACATGTCCTAGACTTCTAGTATAGTATTTCAATACCTTGGTAGACAGAGTTATCTGGTACCCATTGTTGACGGAGGTGGTAGGTATCCTGTGGAATTAGTCGAGAACGTTGTTCGCCTAGATCCAAATCATCAACTTGTACAGCCGAAGATCTTTCCTTTTGCTCTTCCTTGGTGATTTCCTTTGGTTCTAAAAGCCAAGAGCTAAGTTTATACTCCCTTCAATCCAAAATAAGTGTCATTTTAGAAATTCATGACAAAAGTTTTGTATGTTTTTCTATTAGGGGCAGATTATAGTGTTGATTATAGGTTCACGTGAATTCACTAATATATACTTAGATCTTGTATACTAATTGACTTTTTTTTTCTTCTATAACGATAATTAATTTTTCCAATCGAGAAAATTAAGTGTGAATCCATTTAGGCATTTTAGAAAAAAAATCCGTTGGCCATCATGAAATATTGTGAAGCAATATAAACATAAAATACTTATAAATACGATTTTATTTATCTTTTTTTATGTGACACATAATACTCCTTTTTTTCATTTTATTTGTCATGTTTTAGATTATAATTTCTTAATAATATTCATGTGTATCATTCTATGTTATCGTTATTTTACTCACGTTAACACTCAAAAATAGTCATTGACTTTTAAAACCATAATCAAATAGTCTCCTATGTCAAACCTATTTCCAAACAAAAATATCTCTTATTCTCTTCATCATGCTATTACGGATCTCAAATAATCTCAAAATTAAACTTTCAAGTATCATTCCGAATAAAATTTGTCATAATAAAAAAAGGATAAAAAGCACTTGCCGACTAAAAATGAAACAAACGAACCACAAAACAAAAAGAGAAGAGGCTATATTTTAAATGGACTAACAAAATAGCTTGGGTAAAAAGTGGTTAATTTCATAATTTATGTAAGAAATTGAGCTATTACTGAATAAGTCTGATTATTTTTTTTCACCCGTCTTCTTCCTCGAAACGGGACTGTAATTTTCCCTCAAAAATAGTTCAAAGCTTCACGAAATGAACCCAAAATAACACTAGATTCGAGAAATTCGTCAAATTTGGCCGGATAAATGGCTTCCGACGAAGGAACCAATTTAGGTTCATCTCCCTTGAAATTTGGGACACCGGAGGCGTTGGAAGAGGTGCGGAATCTCACTGACGTTGGAGACATGACTAGACTTCTCCATGAGTGCATTGCATATCAACGAGCCCTAGATCTAGAACTGGACACTATCCTTTCACATCGATCTGACCTTGACAAGCAGCTTTCCGGCCTCCAAAAATCCGCTCAAGTTCTCGACATTGTTAAAGCAGACGCAGATCACCTATTCTCCAACATCAGTTCAACTTCTCTCCTTGCTGATCAGGTAAGCGCCAAAGTCCGTCAGCTCGATCTAGGTCAATCGCGTGTTAACGACACTCTCCTTCGTATAGACGCTATCGTTGATCGCTCTAATTGTTTAGACGGTGTACGTAAGGCACTCGCATCTGAGGACTTTGAATCTGCTGCTAGTTATGTTCAGACGTTCCTTCAACTTGATGCTAAGTACAAGGATTCAGCTGCTTCTGACCAGAGAGACCAGCTCCTCGCCTCTAAGAAGCAGCTTGAAGGGATTGTCCGGCGTAAATTGGCAGATGCAGTTGATCAGCGTGATCATTCCACCGTTCTGCGGTTCATAAGGCTGTATCCCCCGTTGGCATTGGAGGAGGAGGGACTGCAAGTGTATGTGGCGTATTTGAAGAAGGTAATTGCCATGAGATCGCGCCTTGAGTATGAGCAGTTGGTCGAAATGATGAGTGATCAGCAGGGATCCAGCCAGAACCAGCTTAATTTTGTATCCTGTTTGACTAATTTATTTAAAGATATCGTCTTGGCTATTGAAGAGAACGATGAAACTTTAAGGAGCTTGTGTGGAGAGGATGGCATTGTTTATGCAATATGTGAACTTCAAGAAGAGTGTGACTCTCGCGGTTCCACTATTATAAAGAAGTACATGGAGTACAGGAAACTAGCGAAAGTGACTTCTGAGATTAATTCGTACAAGAGCGATTTGCTGTCTGTTGGAATTGAAGGACCAGACCCCAGAGATATCGAGGTATATTTGGAGGAGATCTTGTCTTTGACACAGTTGGGTGAGGATTACACGGGGTATATGATATCAAAGATTAGGGGTTTGAGTTCTGTTGATCCCGAACTAGGTCCCCGTGCCACAAAGGCTTTTAGGAGTGGTAATTTCAGTAAAGTTGTGCAAGATATTACCGGTTATTATGTGATCTTGGAAGGATACTTCATGGTTGAGAATGTGAGAAAAGCTATAAAAATTGATGAACTCGTGTTCGATAGTCTCACAACTTCCATGGTGGACGATGTCTTCTATGTTCTGCAGAGCTGTTGTCGAAGGTCCATATCCACTTCAAATATCAACTCTGTTATTGCAGTTTTAAGCAGTGCTGTAAGTCTATTAGGTGGTGAGTTCAATGAGGCTTTGCAGCAGAAGGTCAGAGAGCCTAATCTTGGAGCAAAGCTGTTCACCGGTGGTGTTGCTGTACAAAAGACTGGTACAGAGATTGCCACGGCTTTGAATAATATGGATGTGAGTGGTGAGTATGCATTGAAATTACGGCATGAGATTGAAGAACAATGTGCTGAGGTTAGTCCTAAATTCATGTATTGCTCGCTCTTATTATTTCAATTCAAAGTTAGTCTAGTTTATGAAAATGTGGCATCTGTTTTTTAAGAGGTGAATAAGTAAAGCTGTAATTTCGTTGCTCAACTTCATGTATGCTATGGAATGTTAGTACACGGGTGGGTAGGCTAGCATGATGTGTTAATTCCAAAAACTAGAGCTAAAGGTACACCATTAATGATGAGACCTAGAAATCATCAGATGCAGAGAGAGATATTCGGGAGAATTGACTTCCCTTTCTGTATTATGAAAATTGAGCTAAGAAAGTGCTTCTAGGAGAACTACTTATACAATACAAGAGAAAATATCTAAGCTGCTAACCGACTAGGAGCACTAACTAATCCTAACAGCCTGGTGACAGCTGTCCTAACAGAATGCTTGACTAACTAACTAACTATCAAATGAGTGCTAACTTAACATAATTAAATAACTAATCACAATATGATGTACTGTACCATATCCATTTTAGTTCTAATTGGTTAGCTTTTTTGGTTTTTGGGTGATAAATAAATTTTTTTTTGGTAATAACTGTGAAACATTGTCATTGCAACAAGAACCATTTACAGAATTAAGGAGCATCCAGTATCACCACCCCCTTCTAGGAGGGTTGCAGCAAGTATCTAGACCTCAAGCAAAACAAAAAACAAACAAACCACACCAAAAATCTAGTTACAAATTCTAGACACTAAGTGCATCTATGAGCTCTTTTGTAGCAGTGTAACGTATTTATCCTCTCCCTAATCTCCCTTTGGATTTGTGCTATAACAAAACTTGTATTTAGTCTATCAAACTACCATTCTTACTAAGCCCTTTTGGGCTCCAGTATTTGAAGTCCAACCCAGGTAATTTCACCCATATAGGGACAGTATAGAGCTCCTCCCTTGTGAACTCCATAGCCTCATTCCATGCTTTAACAATAAATGGTTCATTGTCAAAATGGTAAATTCCTCTCTGGATAGCTTCATCCTCCCCAGAAATAGAATCAAAACGAACCAGAACTATACCATTCTTCAACATATGCACCTTGTTGATACCATGTTCCCCCCACAGATGCTGGACGTAGCCATTCAAAATAGAGAAGGGAGGGTGGGCTTCCAACACATAACACACAACTGAATTTCTTCAATATGCAATTTCTGAGCTTATATCTTCTATCCCAATTTCACAGACAGCAGACTCCCTATGTATTTCTGGAGCTACAAATTCAAGTTGAAAACCAGCATCTGATACCTTGTTTATGTCGAAGTTTTTCCAAATTGATGGTTTCCTTTGAACTTTCTGCATTGCTTCTACTTCATCTGCCCAGGACTGTATGCTGCTACTGCTCGATGCCTGCACAATTTCATCCCATTCCTTCTGTTTCGATGGATCTGGTTGTCTAATTGATTCCTGAATCATAACCCTAGGAGATGTTATTTCCTTAATTCTACTTTCTGCTGCTTCATTGGGCTCACTGTTTGCTTCCTGAACAAGGCTTGCTTGATGTCCCTTCTTCTTCTGTTTCCCAGTCACTTGTGTTGTAGATTCCATTGCCATTGCTGCCTTCAGAGTCGGGATCTGTGCTCTCTTCCCCATGGATAGCGCACATTAGTGTACCATGCGCCGAGAGAGAAACGAAACCGTCACCCTATATCTTTTTTTTCTGATTAATTTATTCGATAAGTAAGTTGAACATTGAATTCTAGAATGATAGTCTGTTACATCCATTTCATGCCATAGTCTTGTGACATAAAAACTATTGTGCTTCTGAGAATCCCTTGAATTTTAAGTATCCATATATAGCCTCAGATTCCATTGGGATATACCATGTTTAGGTTACTCTTTTTTTTCTTTGCTTTCTCACCCTTACCTTTGAAATCCAGAATGATATCTGTTACATTTATCTCTTGCCTTTAATCTTTGAACATTAAAGATATTATTGGGGTTATAATTCATTCTGAAGCTAATCACTTATCAATAAAGATTACTTTCAGGATGAATTATAACCTCAAATCGCATTCAGAAGATACCATTTTAGGTTACATTTTCTTTCTTATTTTCTACCTTTGGCTCTTTTGCTGGTCTTAATTGGAGTGCATTGTCAGGTGTTTTCTGCACCAGCGGATAGAGAGAGGGTCAAATCATGTTTATCTGAATTAAATGAGACAAGCAATGGTTTCAAGAAGGCCTTGAATATTGGCTTGGAACAACTAGTGGCTACTGTGACACCTCGAATTCGGCCAGTGTTGGATACTGTTGCAACAATCAGCTATGAGCTGTCTGAATCTGAATATGCTGACAATGAGGTAAATGACCCGTGGGTTCAAAGGCTTCTCCATGCTGTAGAGACCAATGTGGCTTGGCTTCAACCATTGATGACTGCTAACAATTATGACTCTCTTGTACATCTGGTCATTGACTTTGTTGTTAAGAGGCTTGAGGTTATCATGATGCAAAAGAGATTCAGTCAACTTGGAGGTCTTCAACTTGACAGAGATATTCGAGCTCTCGTGAGCTACTTCTCCAACATGACCCAGAGGACTGTTAGGGACAAGTTTGCTCGTCTAACCCAAATGGCTACAATATTAAACTTGGAGAAGGTCTCTGAGATTCTGGATTTCTGGGGTGAAAACTCAGGACCCATGACCTGGCGACTTACTCCAGCTGAGGTTAGAAGAGTGTTGAGTTTGAGGGTTGACTTTAAATCTGAAGCAATATCGGCTCTTAAGTTGTAAACCTTTTTTATTGTTTAATTTTGTTCAATATCTCTTTATACGCTTGATGTTGCTACATTTTATATTTTCAGGTTTGTTTAACCTCTATAAGAGATTGTATTGGGCATGAAATCTATGAAATATTGTTCAATTCTTTCTATTTTTACTCTTAGTCGAACACTTCTTTTTCATTATGAAATTTCTTCTCATTCCTTGTCTTAACATGGCTCTTTAGCATGATTCATCTTCTACCATCTTCAAAGCAGTTCTTTGATTATTGTCGCAGTGATCATGTATGTCCTAAAGATATGTGTGTTCAGGTATTACTTCTCAGAGAAGATATTGTGCGTTTAGCTCTGTTTGAAGATCACAGGTTGCGTAATGTTCTCAGAATTTAATCTAATTGTCCATGCAATTTTAGGCTGAGCATGGCATTATTTGCTTGTTATTTGGATTGAGTTTCTTTTTGGGTAATCCAGTCACTACAGTAGGGCCATTTACTCCTCTTGTTCCAGCAATTTTACATTGTTTATCAATTAGTTTCAAATTGTATTCGTGTCACAAATTATAATTTTTCTGTTATATAAAAAGGCAATGAATCATCTCATGGTTGACTTGGTTTCTTCCCGTCATTCAAATGTAGGGATATTCTTCAGTGTTGTTTTTAGCTTCTTGAGTAATGTACTGAACTGAAAACATTCAGTTGTGCAAGTAAGGGGTTAAAGAATGAGCCTACCCCTAATGTTAACTTTCTCAAAAAAAAAAAAAAAAGAATGACAGAGAGTGCTTCATAATCGGTAGCTATAAATATGTCATACTTATCTATTCCAGTTCCCTTCCTGTTATTTTGAGCATTTCTTGTTTTATTGACAGAGAGGGCTTTCTCTACATAATTAACTGATAGTTGTCCTATGGTGTCAAACAATGGCAGCACTGTTGGTATGGTTATAGGGATCATCTTGAAAGAAAGAGAAGTTCGCAACTTATATCAAAATTCCAAATGATGCCTGTAAAAACTCATTTCTGAAACTTCTGTTAAGACTGTAGGTTGAGGCTCATATAGCTCCTCCCCAGGCAAAGGGTTAACTATTGTAATGTACTTTCCTCAGTCAAACACCACACTCGAATCTCTTCTACTATGAAACCAGTCATTAACTTTATGAATTTCTTTCTCATTCTTAGTTCATGATTCTACTTTTCCCGTCTCTGACTAAGTTGTGATGCTATTCTTTGTACATTATGGAAGGCTGGATAAATGTTTTGCAAGGTCATTGAGTGCTTCGTATTGAAACTTTGTAACTGTATATGCTCTGACTATTTTTTTTGACAAAGGTAACAATTTTGTGTATAAATCTTCAGCACTTAAGGCAGGGATCCCAAATTTACATCATGGAGCTACATACAGTTGAGTATATGCTCATGCTCTGAATACTTGATTTAGGTAAAACTATATATTCTTCCATTTCTTATGCATTAGACTTCTTTATTTTTCTCTTTCAATATGCTGGAAAAGGTTAAAGAGTTGCTGAATCTGTATGTAGTAATGTGTTCTCGTCAAATGATTGAATTGTTTAAACACGTCATTGATTGTTTCAGCTTTATTAAGTGTTGGAGCTATATCAGTGTGAAGCAGGGTTGTTGCTATTGCAATCACATGACAACATTTTCGTAGTTTTCTTTTTGGTTTGATTAATAACTGATGCCCCTTCCTACAATTAGTTGCGTTGCAGTGGGAAAAAAACTAGAAAGATTATCCCTTATTTGGTAGTACATTCTCAATTGCCATGAACTTGCTACTCTAGTTTCTTTAGATGATGTTTTGCTTATGGAATGGTAGGTTTATATTCAGAAACAGCACTAAGATTGTGCTGGAACTATGTACATTGTGTCGAAAGTGTGAAGACTCAAGTATAGCCTAATCTAAATCTGTAGGAATTCTAGGAGCTCTATGATATATTAGCTTCATTTGCAAGTTTCATTCTACACCAAAAGTAAAACAAAAAATGTTGCTGGCCTTTATCTTCTAGATGTGATTGTTTTCATCTTTAAAGCATCTCAAGTTCCTATCTTTCCAAATTATCCATCTACAAACTGGTATAGTGTTCCACCAGTTATCTTTCTTCTGTCTGAACCTGCCTTGTTCCAGCTTCTCAAAAAATCAGTAGTGTTGTTTGGGATGGACCATTTGACTCCCAGAAAGTTCCAAAATAATTGCCAAATTCAATCTGTAATTGGACAGTAAAGAAAACTGTGCTTGTTGCGTTTTGCGTCTCGTCCACATAATACCTCTTCTCTATAGGTTGTCGTGGGTTAAAAGAGGTGCTTTCGCAACCAGCCATCGTGGGTTATTACCATCAGCTTGTTAACATTGGCACCTGCAACTCTCTGATTTTGTTCTTTTTTCAATGTGGATTGGGGCTGGCTATTTTATTGAATCATCCCTCAGTATTGAACAGTATATTAGTCTGAAAAGAGCTAAACATGACTTGTTATGTGGGTGGGTCATGAGACGTGATGGTTCTCAACCCACTTCATTATGTTGCTTGAAAATTCACTTTATGTACCTGGTTTATGCAAGTTTATCCATCATTTCTCATTGTTAGTTGTTGACTCCATCACTTTTGGCACTTAAATGTATGGTCTCACATTTTCAACCTTACCAGTTGTTAGCTCTGTTGCCTTTGAAAACTACCCTAGCTACAGCTTAGGCCTCTTTGGCTCTGTTGGGAAGTTATCTTAGCCCATTCTTGTGGTGATACTATAACCTCCTCTACTATTAAGATGTGGTATACTTATCACTTTGGATGAATAACAACAGAGATCAGGGTTCAAATCTCACCAGCGACAAAAGAATGTTGGATGATATCTTTTCATTTTTCTTAGTTTTGGTGCGCGATGTTACCTCAATATCATATTGGCCATATTTATCCAATTATACAGTGGGATGAATTTGGAAGTAGGGTCCCTTGGAAGTATACCTTCTTATTTCAGATTTAGAAACTGATCAATTCCTTGAGATCTTAAAGTGATTCTTTCAGATCCTCATTGAAGGTATAGTGACACATATATTAGGATGGAGGAAATAGATGCATAATATAATTGATATGGTTGGGATATCCTTCTGATAAAAGTACAAGTAGTAATATAATGGAGAATCCTGTTTTGTCGTTTTCTTCACGATCCATTTTGGTGAGGAGAAGTGGAGAACTATGGAGGGAGTAGATGCATTATTTAAAATAGCTGGTTGGGACGCTATATTCAAAGCCTATCTCGTCTGTTGGATCTCTCTTTTTCTTTTCTTCCTTCTCTATCCGTCTTGAAGAGGAAAATGATCTAATTGGAGACGGTGTTAGATCCTAGGGGTCTTACATACAACCTAAAACCAAAGGAAATTTGTTGCATTTCATATTTTCATTTAAAGCCAAAGGAAATTTGCTGCATTTCATATTTTCATTTGAGTTATTGTTGACTTTTCAGTAGGATGAACCTGGAAAACCTAGTGAAATGAGGCTATGGACTAGTTATACCACTGATAGCTTATCCTGCAATTGGTTGTGGAGACCAGTACTTTAAGGATGCTTTGTAAATGAAGTGTTCCTTCCTCAAATGTCGATATCTCTATCGTGTTTGGACCTGATGCCATTACTTATTTGCTTTCTACTTCTGCAGGCCAAGTAGTGAAGTAGGATTAAAGTTTGATTCAAAAGTTTTGAGGTGTTCAACAGCAAAACCAGGTTGAATTTACTGGTCCATCTGCTTTCCTGGAACATGTGAACCCTCAACTCGTAACATAGCATAATAATCTTTTGCATATTGAAGATTCCAGTTTATCTTTTTCTGAATTTTGTCCTATCTATTCAAATTCAGTCGAGAATCAATGCTCAATTAGCTTTCCGGTGTGTGATCAGTGCAAAAGCATAGTTTGGTATTTTACATTTTAACTCTGAATTACCTCTTCTTTTCAATTCATTCTAGAGATGTAGGCTAATATTCTGCGATAAATGAAGTTTTTGCTAAAACCTTTAATCATATCAAGAAATCACATCAACAAAAAGATATTGCAATATTCTTGTAAATCTTTACATTTTCTACAATTTTACAATTTAACTAGCATCAATATTTTTTGTTCCCAATCCACGTTAGGTGGGTAAAGCTTTACCCATGTCCGTAACAAGTTTTCTTTCGAACTTTAATCTGTGCAGTTGTTACCTAGTCTCGAATTAGACAAGTCTTGACCTCATACAATAGAATCCTGCACTCTTCTATCACTTTACGTATGTATTCGACAAGTCTCGACCTCAGACAATATAATTCTGCACTTTTCTATCACTTTATACTCGGACAACAGAATCCTGCACTTTTCTATCACTTTATAATCAGGGTGATTTGCAGCTACTTCTCTCACATGAATTAATTAGCAACATCAAGGCCTCATTTGAGTCAGTTTGAAAATAACTTTTTTCAGGTTTCAATTTTTCACCAATGTTAGGGCGGCGTATATAGCCCACAATTCTGGTATCAGACTTGACGATGCTTTCATATTAAGTCAGCCGTAGAATCCACCTAAACACATTCCTTTGTCGTCGCACCCAATGCCTCTGAATTCTGCCACTAGGCATAAAAGTGTCATTTGTGTTGATTTTGACGTACCTGAAAGAGGAAAACACCAACTAACGAAGAAGGGAGAATTTTGTTGTTCGATTATTGATCGAAGGTAACAATGTCGAGTAATATTTTCTGTTGCGGGAATATAATGGGAATATGTTGTACATTAAAACTAGACATGAACATCGCCATGGTTATTAGGTTTGGCGCTACTTACTACTAGCATGAACAGTGTTATAGTGCTAGTACAATGTTATGGTTATTAGGTTTGGTGTTACTTACTACTAAGATTTATTTTGAATGAAAATATGGAATAAAACTGCAAGTACTTCAAGTATTATATAGAGTATTAATCCAAATCCTAAATGGTTTAGGAATAAACAAATTAAAGTGAAATCGTCTAAATAATTTTTGGAAGATTTAACTACAATACAAGGGTACTAGCAACCAATTTTTGAAATAAATAATCATAACCCTAAAAGGTTTAGGGTTCATGATTTACAAAATATGAAAATAATTGATTTTTTAGTTGACTAGTTTGGGTTCATGATTTACAAAATATGAAAATAATTGATTTTTAGTTGACTAGTTTTGGTTACGTGCATTGTGTTAGTACGTATATTCCTATTAGTTGGTATCAAAATTTTCTATATAATTTCAACTGATAAGTTAGATGATAAAAATAGATATTAAAGTATATCGAAAAATACAAGTTTCTAAGGATAATGAATATTGATCTTATATTTTAATCCCACACTTGCATTCAAAATGGATTTAATATTATATTTGCAAAGTTCAAATATAAATTAAGTAGTTTTGATACTATATAATAGTTACTTTATATTTTAAATATGCATACATGTTACTTTATGATGTAAAAGAATACAATATTTCTTTAAAAATATGTTTTTTTAGAACATTCCACACAATTTTAATATTAGATTTGAGATATATTTGTCTACATACAATAATTTGCATGTAAATGCTTCCTTGTCCACCTGAAAAGGACAATGCAAAATTAAAAAAAAAACTCCTAATTGTGTTTAAATACAAATCAATTTAATTAGTATTGTATGTGGTATTAAGTGGTTATTTGGCCTTTTGTCTTAGAGATATTGCTATGTGGAGTTTACTTCAGTATTTATGGTGTGAGGATTTTTTTAAGTCATTAAGGCAATAAATATTTATAAAAATGGTGACAAAAATGCAAAAATATGATATTATGATTGATTGTAATGTAACTTTTCATTTAGGGTCTTTTCACTTGTAATATGATACATGGTTTTTTATTTAATGATTAATTAAATGATTTATAATATTATAAGTTAGTGTAGGGGCAAAATGGTAATCCAATTTTGCATTTTAAAGCTTCCTACTTTTTATAATACTAATATATGAACACGTGCTTTGCACGTGAATTCCATGTATTTATTCAAACTTTTTCATTGAGATGGAGGGAGTATATAATAGTTAAATATATTGGTTTTAAAATAAAGAAATTAAAACACATATCAATTCTCTCTTTACATATAAAGTAGAAAAAATTGCTAAAAGTATAACAAGAATATTAATTGAATGCTAAAATTAAAATATTACATGTCGGAATGATAATATATGTGTCTAAACTTTCATATACAATGCTACATAAACATTATGTATTACAATAAATTTGTGTTGAACTTTGTTTAGTGATGTTGATGTTACTGGCTAATCGAACTCTAGACGCTAATAACTCTAGGTACTTCCCATCCTCTCAAATTGTTGCTTTCTCTTCAAGAACAAAAAAAAGATGAAATTAATTAATAAATTAAAATTATGCAAGAGCCTATAAAAATGATGAGTAAGAATTCAAGAATCTTTTCTTGCCTTTTTATAGCTATTTTTCAATTTGCATTCCTTGAACCTTTTCTTTCATGTATTTATTTCTTCTAATTAATTAGTCTACATTTAATTATACAATACAACTCTTCCTATTCTCCAAACTATTTAGCAATGAATAGCGAACACTTAAATTTGATTAATGGGTAAATTATTAAGGGCTACATTTAAGTTGGACTTTTGAATATCTGCGGATTCACACGTCTCATGTAAATTTAAATTCAATTACTACTATTTCAATTAGATTAGGTATTTTATTTTAATTAAATATAAGAGAAAAAAATGTAATCTAACTATAAACACTCATTTTATTTCTCTCTATCTTTATTCATGTGGATACATTCACCTCAAACTAATATTCTACTTTAAATAGAAAAAACACAAAACAATATATACAAAGATGAGAAAATTGTATATAATAGCAAACTATTAATTCAAATTAAATGCTATAAATATAGTTTGATTTAATTGTACCTCATAGCAAATTATTGCTATTTCACCTCTCTCCTGGTGAATCTCGCTCGCCACTCTCGTTCTCTCCCTCGCCTCTCTCGTTTTTTATACAAACGGAAGTGTATAAAGTGCGTTTGTGTTTGTATAAAGCGAGAGAAAATTGTATATATACATATATTTTCGTTCCCCTCTCTCCCCTCTCTCCCCTCTCCCAGATCTCGCTCGCCACTCTCCCATATCTCGCTCTCTCACTCGCCTCTCTCACTTTATACAAAAAACGCAAATTGTATAAAATGTGTTTGTGTTTGTATAAAGCGAGAGAAAATTGTATATATACATATATTTTCGTTCCCCTCTCCCAGATCTCGCTCGCCACTCTCCCATATCTCGCTCGCTCACTCGCCTCTCTCACTTTATACAATTGATCTTTTTGTATATGTATACCAAAGCAAATTATACAATTGTTTTTTTGTGTATGTATAGCGAATTATACATATATATGTTTGCTATGGAGCACAATTATGCAAACTTTGCTATAACATACAAATATGAATTTTGTGTTTGCTATATGTGAAAGTTGCTCTACAAAGATACATATTCCAAGCCATAATAAATGTCATTGTTTTTTATTATGGATACATTCACCTCAGTTCTCACCCCATGAATTTTCGTAACATTTCATTAATTTGATTGGAAACATAATAAGGATCATTATCTTTTAGTTGAAATATGAATGCTAAAGAGTGCCCTCTCTTTTTTTGTGTGGATAATTTAGTGATTTTTTATTTATGTATATTAATTTTGAAGAGATAATACATTTTTACTATTACTCCATCCGTCCCTAATTACTTGTCCATTTTTCTTTTTTTAGTTGTCCCTAATTACTTGTCCATTTTGACAAATCAAGAAAGGACAATTTTTTTTTACCTATTTTACACTCAATTAATTACTTTGAAAAAGGTAGAACTTTTTGAAAATCTTAACTTTTTAATTCATTCATTTCATCATTAATAGGTAATGGTGGAGCCACCTTATCATTAGGGGGTTCATCTGAACCCCCTTCTGCGGAAAATTATATCATATTTATATGGTTAAAATAATTTTTTAGGTATATATAGTAGATGTCGAACCCACTTCGGCTACTTCGTGTGTCTATTTTTTCAGATTTTGAACCCCCTTATTGAAAATTCTGACTCTGCCACTATTAATAGGGATAAAATGATAAACTCACTATATCAATAATTGTTTCTTAATAGGTGTGCCAATTACAAGTAATTAGGGACAAAGGGAGTATTTAATTAGATTAGATGTTGTATTTATTACATTTTGATTAAGTATAAGGGTAAAATTATAATCTACCTTTGAAGATAGGTGCTTCCCACTTTTAGTAATATATGAAATGTGATAAATTACATTGAATTTGAAGAATAAATACAAGCTCAAATTAATGAATGATGAGTCTATTCAACCTAAATTATTAATTGCAAGGTACATCATATATATATATATATATATATATATATATGTTGCTATCAACTGAATTTCAAAAGTAAATTACTCTAACGACTTTAAATATGCAATTCTTATAATATACATAGAATGTTCAATTTATTAAAAATTTTATTTAATATGTCATAATACATAATTTAAATGTTGACGTCATGGTTGTAAATATTTCATGTCTTAAAGTTTTTGCCTTCTTTTTAAGAAACAACAACCTCCACCTTCTTACAGTTGCATATATATTAAGAAGTTGCCGTCAAAGGAGAGTAATATTTTGTAAAAGTTGTACATAAATTCAATCAGCATATGTCGTTCTTATTATGGATAGTAAATCATTATCTATTTCATGGTGTACACCTATAAAAAATAAATGAATTATTATTTGTTAGAGAAATAATAATTGTTAAAAGATTTGATTATCATAATTACATGTAAATGTACCCTTTGTTTCCTTTGCTTGACTCAAAATTACTAATTTTGTCGTCTGTACATTTGGTATTTTACTGTCTAAATAGCTCGTCTTTTTTCTAGATTTGAAAATGAAAAGCATTGTGGTTTCTATTTCATGATATCAAAAAGAATAAAGAATATATTGCATACACAAATAATTACACTTTCCTCTGATATCTCAGAGCAAAATTAAAGAATAGAAAAGTGAAACAAGCATAATTTTACATTCATATACTATATCCTTAGAACCTTGAACGCTTGCATTCAGGAGAAAAGCCTTGAGAGAACCTATTAGCATCCGCACAGTAATTGTAGATCATGTACTTCTGCTGAACCCATCGTACCCTATTTCTGCCATTAGCGTTCAGTTGTTGAGTTTGCCATGTCTGATCATTGTTTACTGACTCAGTCTTAGAACCTCCACAAGACGAAGTAGACGTAGCAGCTGACCAAACACAAGCATTTGTATTGAAATTCCTGTAAGAAGCTGTAAACGGAGCCATTGACCAATCCGTCTTCACCCGTCCTCCTTGTGTAGCCCAGTCATCAGCATTCCATAAACTCGCGTAAACTCTCATAGCTTGATTCTTTGGGAATGCAACACCAAGTGCTTCGTGGTTGTTGAACACTCTTATTGGGATATTATCCACCAAAAATCTGAACAATTAGAAAAAAACAAAATGTCAGACATGAATACTAACACTAAGTAACTATTTGTAATTGTTTTGTAACGTACATGATGCGTTGAGAGTTCCAAACAATAGAGTAAGTGTGGAACGACGAAGTTGGATCAAACCAGAGGCGGAATTGTTGTTCTTTATTGCCTTTTCCTTGAGAGTAAACGTTGGTGTGAACCGTGTAAGGTTGTCCTGATGAATTTCCTAGAAACTCGAAATCAATTTCATCGTGCCCTGCTCCTTGAGAAGACAACTGCAAATTACACCAAAAAAACACTTGAGTGGACATGTTTTTTTTGTTAATTAGTTAGAGTAAGAATACAAAAAGTGTGTTATTACTTACGTAGAATGTGGTGACAGTGCCAGCAGAATTTCCAGGTACGAGTTTGAGCTGCATATCAAACCTTCCAAATAAATATTCATTCTTAGACTGAAATCCCGAACCTGAAATTTTGTCAAGGGACAAGGCGAGAAGGCGCCCTCCATCTTGTATCTGAGCGCGCTGGTCACCAAACGTGACCGTCGCATCTTGGTAGAAATTATCAGCCCAAACAGGGGATAGTAAGACAAGCACAAGCACAGATAGCTGCAGCAACATTATAGAAAATTAGAGTAGTGATTTAAAGGGATAAATTAGAGATTGTTATTGTAAATGTGTGTGTTTTGAGATTGAGACACAAAGGAAGATATTATATATATAGTAGAATTTGATAAAGGGATGAGGAAGGATCGAAGAAGGGAAATAAAATGAAGAAAATAGCTGTGAATTTGAAAAGATTGAAATGTAACGCGTTTGTTTGGAAGTATAGTGGGTGGGGTTGGTTGAGAGTGAATCACCAATTATTATCCAAAATTCAAAAAGGGAAAGATTGACAATTGACATAAACACAGCTATTCTATTTCTATATATCTAACGCGCTAATGCCTAATTGTTTTTGCCTTTTGTTCTTTGTTTAGATCGTGATGTTCGTGCTCTAATTTTAGGTGCGCCGCATATAATTTGAACTATTCAGACATTTTAGGTAGATGCGTAAAATAGACGGATCAACAATCTACTTAAAAGTTATTTGGGTTGTTGAAATAGTCTATAACCAGGTCATAATCTAAATCATCCAATTTTTGTTAAGTTTTATATTGTCTTCTTAAATTAATTTGTTTGAGTACCTAAAAAGAATTCGTTATATTATCTATGATAAAATCAATTTTATCGTTTTCAGAATTGACCACATATTGTCGGTGATATGGGTCTTCCTTTATTATCTTTTTCCCGCTTTCGGTGTACACAAAAAAAAATAATAAAGATGTAGTGTTAAATTACTTGTTGGTTCATGCAATTTGGGTTTTTTTTTTTTGGTAATAATACCAATATATCATTGCCTGCCATGATATTCGAGTTGATTTGGCATAGAAATATCAAATATATTACATTTAAAGTTAGATTCGAGTAATGATTCCTCAATTTATAATGTTGAATAAATTTGTGTTTATCCTAAAAGTGGTACAGTTGAATTTATATGAGGTTAAAAATTACACGTCTTAATAATGTTGAATAAATTTGTGTTTATCCTAAAAGTGGTACAGTTGAATTTATGAGGTTAAAAATTACACGTCTTAAGCTAACTCTTTTTAGGTTTATTTGCTAACAGTTTGAATATTCAATTAGTTATTAAAAGAAATATTTATAACTAAAAAAGTGTGGTAAAGAGCAAAGGCAAGAATCTAGGTGTCTTTATGTGTTTGCAAGTGAGTTCCGAGAGCTAAAGCTGGGGGGTGGTGTTGAATTGTCCCCGCATCGATGAGTGTGCGTCAATTTTATCTTCTTATATGCAAAAAGCTTTGGGCTAATTATTTCATAACTAAGGGATAATTGTAATTAGGCATGAATAATCATCCTGTTTTACTTGTCTAAATTTGCTAATTTACTTTGTCCAAAACAGGATGCTAACATGTCTTCATACTAGAAGCAAAATTGTCACTTTTCATTCAGGAACACAGAGATATAGTTTCAACAATAATGTTACAACATCTCAAAGGGATCCATAAAGTTACATATGATCAAGTGACACAATACTAATTTCCAGTTTACCTAGTAATGGATTCCCGTCTTTCCAAATTTAAGCATTGATCCCGCGATTAATCTGTGTATCCATGTATGCTATCCGGCTGTAGAAATCTTCTCAAATGTCTCTTACCTTTCAATAGTTTAGTTGTATTCATTCTTTACATCATTATACACCAAAATTGTATCAAAATGACCTGCTACAATGTAAGCTTCCTCAACCTGAAAACAGAACACCAAATATGGGAATTAATTTTAGCTGACACTTCACTTTCATTATCAAATTTGAAGTTAACAAGTTGTATAGCATTCTGTTGCTAATTCCCTTCTTCCCACATTACCACTCGATCATCATGGATAAAATGTCATTTTCCAAACCATTCCCACATTACCACTCGATCATCATGGATGCACCAGAGAGGAGGTTTTTGCTTCCTCCTTCCTCTTTTTATAGTTTGACAAATTGAAATTTGGTCTAGACTTTAAAAAACCATTCATTTCAGCCAACAGAAATATTGACACAATAACTACATGTTTGTCTAAGAGCTTGAAGCTAAAATTTACCTTGTTTCAAGCTTTAAGAAGAAAGAATAGCAAAATTTAGTAATGCACTTCACCCTTGGATTTGAACCATTAATCACAAACAAAAGAGAGTGGTGTTTACCTATCTCCTAATACTGTTTTCAATAGTCTATTCCACGAACTTATAAACTTAGCAGCTGGCTGTAGACTTAGCCCCTTCATTGTCTTCTCAAATGTAGGGCTCATTTCCTGTACTAGCTTGATAGATTCTGATAGGCGATTAAGTAGGTTTACCAGAGCAATCACTTCATTTCTTTGTAACTGCAGCTGTAAAACATAAAAGTAGAGAGAGACTAAGAAACATAGTTGGCTGTGAATAACATGTATTTGTTCCAGAGAGAGAGGTCAGCAAATGAAAAAAGAATAAAGAAAACTCACATGTTGATCATGACGATATTCACCATCAACTGAGAAGAGAATCTTCAATGCAGTTCCAAGACCAAGAACCTGGAGCTTTCCCCACAATCGACATTTCTCACATCCTACACAATCCATGAGAGCACTGCAACATGAAAAGTGAATAACAAATTGTTCAGTCATATGGTAAAGTACATAGCAACAACTACTTTTGAACAGCATACACAAATTTTTTGGCTCTTTCTGTGGTCTTAACAACAATACAAGCTCACTAAAAGAACATCTTCCCAATTCTTTCCAGAGTTAATATATGCGTACATTTGAATACATAGACTAAATGTACTGATGCAGTCGACTCAAAATAGAGTCCAAAGGGGATTAGTGCAGCATGTATAAGCAACATAATATCCTTTAGGCCTTTCTTTTCTGAATTTACGAAATTAAATTGAGAACAGTTCAATTGAAACCTAATATTCCTGAATTGCTTTTGAATCTGCTGCTTTAGCTCAGGTCCACTTTGGCCTTTCCACAGTTTAGCTTCGTCAAATGGAACTGGACATGCAGCCTGCAGTTTGGGGTTGTATAGTAGCTGTCGAATAAGGGACTGTGCTTTAAGGTCTTCCTCAGGATTACCAGTATCATACTCAGCTTGCTCCAAGTAATCTTTTGCCTGTATAGCACATCAAGAAGGGAGAAGCCCAATGAATAAATCTATACAATGTTACCATTCTAGGAGTTACCAAAATATAGCGAGTTCTCACTTTTGTTACAGCTCGGAGAACAAAGAGGAAAGTAAAATACAAGTTTCGGACACGTTCAGGATATTGTAGAACACGATCATACATCAAATCTGGATTTGTACCCCACTGAAAATTGCAGCAAAATAGTCAAGTTAGCGGTTAAAGTGCTCCGAAAAAAGAATAGTGCACACTTCATAATGAATTATTTTGTGGATGTAACAGGTTCGCTCTGCTGTTGTAAACATAAATGCAAGTGTCGTTTATCCATTTTCTGGCAAACCATAATAGAAACATGCTACATATTAAATGCAAACTAACCTGGTTTTTAGTTTCATCAAGCAGGTAATCAGCAGCTATGTGTATTGAGATTGAGGAGTGGAGACCAGATATTAGTTTGTATAAAACCTTTTTCTCCTGGCAAATCTCTCCAGATGCATCTGCCCATAAAATTGTAACTTCTGTGTTCAATTCACAATGATAATGTGTATAATAGTTGACAAAGACAAAACTGCACCACAAGGGGAAGTAATTTGCATGAGTAGCAGACTAACAATTTGAAAGGTTAGCTTAAGAAGGTGTTTGCACATTTCAAAGCTCTCCCCTCTGAATGTAATTTTAAGAATACGACTCATAAGAAAATTGGGAAAACAAATGGTTTCAACCAATTGAAAGGATCATTGACTCACATTTTGGACAATTCTCTGAGTATATAGCATCCCATATTCGCCTGGCCGAGGGACCAGTGTAACCAGTGTAACGCTCCGGGTTCAGCAAGAGATTGACATATGTCATCTCCCCTGGCATGAAGACGTTCAACAATTTAGTAATCAAAATAGAAACCTTCAAGAAGTAATGAAATCACACACGGCATTATATAAGTTTCAAACTCCCAATGCAATACAAACGTTGAGTTCAAAAACTTCAATATAATGCAAATTGATAAATCCAAACTTCGATTTGCTTCATCTTATGCTGATCACGCAATTGTTCATAGGTGAAGTCACAAACAAAAAGTCTGGAAAGAATCGAAAGATACACCAAGACCCCAAAAATGTAGAAAGGAAAACCTTCCACTGTGTATTGACAAAGATAGATCAATTACCATTATCTGTCTCATCATCAACTGTCCAAGGGTTATCTACCTCTATCCATCCCCTGAAAACCTTAGAGTCGAGAGTGCGATCCACAGCTGCCTCTGGTTTTCCCTCTTGGCATTTCAGATCATCAGCAGCAAGGCCAAGTGGTGGTCTCCTAAAAGATTCGGGGAACTCATTTTCTGGACATTCGCATACACTGCAATCTCGTAACTTACACATACCATCATCAGGCCAAAAAGGGCAGTCACACCACAGTTTAACCTGCAGCCATTAGATATACATCAAGCTGTCAAATCACCTTTTTCAAAATTTTGAAGGTGGTAGGCATGATTTACCTTAGTTTTGGGCTTATTATAAAAATAAAATGTGAGCAGCCTTTTCCTTAGGCTTCTTTTAGATGTCCAGCAAGTTCAGAAGTCACTTTCTTGCATAAACAGGTTTGGAAAGAAAAGGCAAGACTTAAAAGGAGAAGAAACCATTTTCCTTCAATCTTCCTACATTTGTTTGCACAGTAGGGTAAGTTTTAAATTGCTTTGCCCACAACTTACCTGATAACCAAATGCCGCAACATTCAACAGCACTAACTTTGTCACACTATCCTTTTCCTCTCTTGGCAACCAAATCAACCTTAGACAGGAAACTCAAGGAAAATTCTTAAAACCGTCTATTCAGATGAAAATATAATCATCAATTTCCTACCAAAGATTTCTTTGAAGTAAGTATACATTAATCAATTCTACTTAAAACTTTTAAACAAGCGAGAAAAATATGGTGCTAATATTTATTGAAGAAGTGATAATATAGAAGCCACTATCCTCATATAGGTTAGATTTTGCACCATACCTTAAAGTATCTAAAAAAGGGAGTTGTAACAAGCCCTTGGAGTAAAGGATGCAGCACAGCCCCATTAATAGTGTCAACTGTTTCATAATCACAACAACAGTCTTCAACTATCCCAGTATATTTTCTAGAGTCCTGCATTAAGGTCAAGAAGCAAACAGTCAGTGAGAATTGCATAATTCAAATAGCTAGAAGCATACACAATCTTTTAAAATTCCAGTAGGCATGTGATTCCTAAAAGAAAATTTCGCAGGCAACTTAGCTAATATCCAAATTCTTGTCGATATAAATTCAGGGAAGATACTCATGAGCAGCCGAGTGTCTTCTCAATTACCAATAACTAAACCAAAATTATGAATTAAACACGTTTAGATACAAGCTAACATCTCCATGGTAGACCCATACCAGTTTGGTACAAAAGGAATCAAGCTTTAACTACCCACCATCAACAACAACAACATACCCAATGTAATCCCACAAGTGGGGCCTCGGAGAGGTACAATGTACGCAGACCTTACCCCACCTTTTTGTGGGGTAGAGAAATTGTTTCCTATAGACCCTCGCCTCAAAAGAAGCGTACTCAAACCATGATCAAAAGGAGCTTTATCCACCCACCAAAACAAAACAATATAGTGATCAGCTCACTTTGTGTTGAAAAGCTCAATTCTATCATTAAAATGCTCATTTTCAACAAGGATTACAAATGCCATAGTTTACAACATGGGCAATTGATATTTCCAGTTTTAACAACTCGTACAAACTCAAAACTTATTTCAACATCAGAAAATCCCACAATTAACCATTTGATTTATAGTTTCACAATTCATAAGATTCACCATTCTACTAGGAATTTAAGCAAGTACTGATCAACAAGCTTCAATAAAAATCTTCACATTTCTCTAATCACACAAAAACTAAACAAGAATAAGATAAATAAACCCTAATTTTAAAAAATAAAATTAGGAATTGAGCAAAAAAAAAAAAAAAACCTGAAAACAAGGACACGATTTTCCCTTCTGTGTATACAAAAAAGTCGCACCAAATGCTATCATCAACACCAAAATCGCCCCAATTGCTGATCGACCCAATTTTCTTCCACTTCTCCTCTTCTCATTCTCTGTCTTCTTCAGCTCGTTAACTTTAGTTTCTTCCACCATCACAACAATTCTTCCACAAAACCCCTAAAATCTTTGACCCAAAAAAATCAAAAATACTAATTAAACTTTTATTTGTTGAATTATGAAACGAATTTGAGTGTCAACTACTGTTAATTAGCAGAATCGAAGCCGTTATATTTGAAGAACCGATGAATTTTTGGGATTTAATTTCCTTTTTTTGGGTCTAATTTCTGAAATATTTTTGGGAAGGTCAAACCCGTCAGCACACAGATTTTAGAACTGTGGTCGTGGAGAAATGGGAAACAGCAATCGCTTTATATGCGTTTGATTGTAACGCGCGAGACGAGATTGCCACGTGTCTGTTTAGGGGGAAGCACTGGTTTGCACTCGCGAGGAGGCGAGTAGGAGTTGTTGGAAGGTATTAAATTGGAACCATTTACATGTAAGTGACGTTTTTTAACCAATAGTTTCGCTTTGGGATTTGCTTACGTGGCATATTAAATTGGAAATTAAATTAATTTTTTAACTTAATAATACCATTTGAATTGATTCACCCACGAAGTTAAATGGAGGAACAAATTTGGAAAAGGAAAAAGAAATGGGGATTTGACCTTTTATGTTTTTTCGTTTTCATTCGGTGTTAATTATTTTTGATGCTCCCCAACAGCTCGATTCTGAAACCTCTATTTAAAATAGGAGAAACATGCTTCACTACATCACATTCTTTGGTTGACTTTTTTATGCTAATTTATGTCTTAAAATATATTTTATCTTATTGAGGTACCTTTAGTCTTCACATATAATTACTACTTGAGATAAAATTAAAATAATAATTTATTTTTATAGAATAATAAATTATTTGAGATAATTAATTTTAAAAATAACGACAGATCATTTGAAATAGAAGAATATGTAATTTGATCACAGTTTGAATCAACCCGTTGTTTTGAGAACTACGTAGGAACGTGTAATACATTCTTTTGAATTTCTAGAATGTTGATTCTTATTATATAGTTTGAAGAAAAAAGGAAGATACTTTGATAGGGTGTGTTTGGGGGAGGGAAACTGATCTCTAGGAAAATGCTTTTTAGGAGTAAATTATTTTTTGGTGTTTGATACATACGATAAATATCATTATAATGAAAAATATATTTTATCAAAATTAGAAAAGGGGAAAAAGTGTCCTCTTTGCCCTTTTATTATTAAAGAAAAAATATACTCTCAACATGAGTATGTAGAATTAAGTTATGTCGTTGTACTTTTATCTCAGTTTATATAAATTGTGTAGGATTGAAGTTATGTATTTTGATGTAGTAATGTCTTTTATCACATAACTTGCAATACTTTTTATGACATAATTTGTGTATGTTTTTATGACATAAAAGTCAATCCGAGACCAAACTAACCGACATTATATATATAATTTTAAAATTTATTTTATACATAAAAGTATTTACTTTGACATAATTTCTAAATATTACTTATACATTTTCATAATTTTTATCTTTTAACATATTTTTCAAGTGTTTTAAACTTATAATTTTGAATGGTCCAATAAATGTTATAGTCCATATATATTATTAACTCCAATAAAACTCAATTCAAAGTCAAATCAATACTAATCCTAACAAAATAAATTAATTCAACACTAAGAATGACAATAATGTTGAATATTTGTTCTTTAGTTTTACATTGATTTAGACATTTAAAATATATAACCTAATTTTAATTTTACTTTAATGTTTTATCATGTAATTAATACTTATTAGACTTATTTTAGAATGATTTAGTACTTTTAAATTATGATATTTTTCATTATGACTTATCAATTTGCAATATTTATTTTACACAATTTCATTATTATATTTTATTGAATATTTTAGTGTCACCACTCATCATATTTTGTGTTGATTTCTTATGAAACACCTTAGATAGTTATATTTTGGTTGGACTAAATAAATTTTTGAAACACAAGTTAATTATATGTTTGTATGAATATTTTACCGGAAAAATCCAAAAACCCAAAAAAATCTGAGATTTATTAGTTTGGTTTGATTTAAAAATTTAAATATGTGACACAAATGGTTTGGTTTGGTATTTGAAAAACCCGAACCAACCCGAGGTTGAAAAACCCCAAAAAACCGAGTTTTATTAGATTGATTTAGTTTATAAATTTTAAATTTTGACCCAATTGGTTTGATTTGATATTTGAAAAATCCGAACCAACCCGGTCATGTACACCCCTACGTACAAATATATTTGGTCTTTGGTGGATCAAAGCCTACTAATTCTTAAATATACTTTTTTGGGACAAGCTAGGCTCAACCTGGGCTTTCGTTGCTGAGCTTTTGATTGAACTTACCCAAATATACATTGGGCTTTATGCAATTGCAATATATATGGATTAATTTCTCTAACTATTCATATAAGGGAAAAAATGTATATTATAGCAAACTATTAATTTAAAATAAATGTTATAGCTATAGTTTCATTTAATTCCAATTCGCAACAAACTTCTTTCCATTCGCCTCTCTCCCTCTTTCTGCAATCTCCCTCGCCACTCTCCTCTTTTTCAGTCATCTCTCCCTCGCCTCTCTCACTTTATACAAACACAAATGTATTATTTGTATAAAGCGAGAGAGATTGTATATACAAATACATATCTCTCCGTCCAATACACTTATAATTACACAAATATAAATCTTCCTCTGCTCAGTTCTCTTTTGTCTTTCTCTCTCTCGCTTTATACAAACACAAATTATACAAAATACGATGTATAATTTGTGTTTATATAAAGCAAGAGAGAGATTTGATATACAAATACAAATGTTTTAACTCTATTCAATTGTATACAAATTCAAATTTCAAGCAGATATACAAACACAATCATTGATACATATACATAGTAATTACATATATATAATTATTTAACCGATATACATATACAATTCACCTCTCTCCACTCTCTACCCTCTCTCGCTCGCTTCTATCCTCTCTCTCTCCCAATTAATATCGCTCGCCACCATAGCCTAACACAGAGAATATATACATATACAAATGTAATTTCCATAGAAGCAGACGAACTAGCGCCCGATTTATACAAATCACTGCGATTTATACAAATCAGATGCTTCATAGCAAACATAATTTGGCTATGGAGCACAAATAGCAAAATTGTAACTATAGAACGCTAATATGATTTCTTTCTTTGCTATTCCTAAAATTTACTCTTCATGTAATACCAATTTTGGTTGGGATCAAAATAGTCTAGGATCATGCCGAAGCTAATAAAAGTAAAGCTTGAACGTTGTTAAATTATACGACAAAGAAGGTATACTAAAAGAGATGTAGGGGTCGTTTGGGAGAGTGTATAAGAACAATGTAAAATAGGGTGCATTAGTAATGCTTGCATTAGTAGTGCTTGCATTAGTACATGCGTGCATTAATTATGCAAGTATTATTTCTTATACATTGTTTGATTTGATGTATTAGAAATAACAAATCTTGCATAATTACTATTAAAGAATATATGTTTACAAAAATACCCTTCATACTTTATTTATTTGTACACTTCCTTTGCAACAAAGTTCTTTGCTAAAACATCAAAAAAGATTTATTTGCTAAAACATCATTAACTCTTCATCTTTTTAAAAATATATATATATAATAGTATTAATTAGTTGTATTATTGAGTCAAAATATTTTTGTGAAAGTTGGCAAATCATTTTTTTTTATCAAATTTATTGTCACAATAGTAGAATTTTTTATTAAATTATATTGAAATTAGATTATTTTTTTAAAAAAAAGATACTTAAAAGGCCATAAAATCTATTAAGACACCAACAAATTAAAAGACACCGAAAAGCAAATAAAAATAAAAATAAAAACTTATGACAACAAAGAATTTCTATGTATTACTAATACCTAGAATTTCTTGATATTAGTAATACACAATTTAATACACAATAGAGTGCATTAGTTATACATGGCATGAAAAAGTGTACCAAATAAGGTACTACTAATACACACACCTATACACTCTATAATCAATTGCCTTATATATGAGAAATTAGTAATATCCCTAAGAGAAAGTATGAGAAATAACCTACTGGATGTTATGTTAGAACAAAAAGATGTTCAATTTTTAGAAATACAAAAGATTTCCTCCAAGAAAAAATTAGTGAAATGTGGAAAAGACTTTTTCCACCAAAAATGATTCTAGCTAATTATAAGAGAAGATCAGGGAAAATCATAACAATTTTAAATTGAGATTACAGAATAAAAAAGGACAATTAAATTAAATTGATGTTTTTTTTTGTTAAAGGTGTGCAAAAATGACAAGTGAAAGAGAGTATGATCTCTTCCAATTGACTTAGTCTTGAAAAGAGATATGAGAATTGATTTGGATTTTCTTTTCAGAGTATGTAGGTAAAATCAAATATTTTTTCCCCAAAAATTCAGGCCCCGCGTCATTATTTCGCCATCTTCATACTTATATCACTGATTAATCGGTTTTAATACCAGTTATTGTATTCAAAGAAATAAAAAATACGCTTAATATGATGTGATATTGTCTGTTTTGAATCAAGTCCTCGATATTTGGTCATGTGGCAGTATGAGAACAAAAATGTTGATATTCCAGCCCATCTTCTATGTATAAAAATAGAGTTTGATCAATGATTGGATTTTATGACATGTTGTGCCTAAGTTTACCTGAGACAAGATCAATGCTACTTCAGCTTTGTCTGTAAATAGCTAACACATCATTTACATTAATTCACACAGCTCATGCAATCTTCATTACAAAATCATGTCTGTACTTATATAAATAAAAATCTTGCTATTGATGAAATATTAAATTTTAAAATACCTGCAAAAACCATTAGCTGCTTAAGGGTAAAATTTGTCCATGAAAACATTATTTGTGTAAGTTTTGACGGTTTAATGATCCGTTTATTTATNGAAAATGCTTTTTAGGAGTAAATTATTTTTTGGTGTTTGATACATACGATAAA
This sequence comes from Solanum stenotomum, assembly GCF_019186545.1. Classification (NCBI taxonomy): domain Eukaryota; kingdom Viridiplantae; phylum Streptophyta; class Magnoliopsida; order Solanales; family Solanaceae; genus Solanum; species Solanum stenotomum. The sequence goes on along the minus strand of NC_064290.1, from coordinate 2,266,337 downwards.
TATTATTATAATGAAAAATATATTTTATCAAAATTAGAAAAGGGGAAAAAGTGTCCTCTTTGCCCTTTTATTATTAAAGAAAAAATATACTCTCAACATGAGTTATGTAGAATTAAGTTATGTCGTTGTACTTTTATCTCAGTTTATATAAATTGTGTAGGATTGAAGTTATGTATTTTGATGTAGTAATGTCTTTTATCACATAACTTGCAATACTTTTTATGACATAATTTGTGTATGTTATTATGATGTGGAAATATAAACTTGTGATGTATGAAGAATTATTTATTATTTTGATGTTAAAAATACATTTGGACACTTTTTTTAATACTTAAAATGATGAAAAACAAAGATTAACAAACATAAATTTGAGAGGCAAAAATTAAGCACCACCCAAAATAGGAGCATTTGTGTGAATGCCCATAATATTCAACTAGTAGAGTATGATATTTCATTTTGATTGTATTCGTACAAATAGGGGTGTACAAAATCGAACCGAAAATCAAACCAAATTATAAATTGAATCAAATCGGAAAAAAACCCGACTAATGGTTTGGACTTGGTTTGGTATTGGGAAAAAAAACCTGACCATACTTGGGTTGGTTTGGTTTTAACTAAAAAAAGTCAACCCGAGACCAAACCAACCCGACATTATATATATAATTTTATATTTTATACATAAAGGTATTTACTTCGACATAATTTCTAAATATTACTTATATGTTTTCATAATTTTTATCTTTTAACATATTTTTCAAGTTTTTTAAACTTATAATTTTGAATGGTCCAATAAATGTTATAGTCCATATATATTATTAACTCTAATAAAACTCAATTCAAAATCAAATCAATACTAATCCTAACAAAATAAATTAATTCAACACTAAGAATGACAATAATGTTGAATATTTGTTCTTTAGTTTTACATTGATTTAGACATTTAAAATACATAACCTAATTTTAATTTTTCTTTAATGTTTTATCATGTAACTAATACTTATTAGACTTATTTTAGAATGATTTAGTACTTTTAAATTATGATATTTTTCATTATGACTTATCAATTTGCAATATTTATTCTACACAATTTCATTATTATATTTTATTGAATATTTTAGTGTCACCACTTATCATATTTTGTGTTGATTTCTTATGAAACACCTTAGATAGTTATATTTTGGTTGGACTAAATAAATTTTTGAAACACAAGTTAATTCTATGTTTGTATGAATATTTTACCGGAAAAATCCAAAAACCCGAAAAAATCTGAGGTTTATTAGTTTGGTTTGATTTAAAAATTTAAATATGTGACATAAATGGTTTGGTTTGGTATTTGAAAAATCCCAACCAACCCGAGGTTGAAAAACCCCAAAAAACCGAGTTTTATAAGATTGATTTGGTTTATAAATTTTAATTTTGACACAAATAGTTTGATTTGATATTTGAAAAATCCGAATCAACCCGGTCATGGGTACAAATATATTTGGTCTTTGGTGGATCAAAGCCTACTAAGTCTTAAATATACCTTTTTTGGACGAGCTAGGCTCAACCTGGGCTTTCGTTGCTGAGCTTTTGATTGAACTTACCCAAATATACATTGGGCTTTATGCAATTGCAATATATATGGATTAATTTCTCTAACTATTCATATAAGGGAAAAAATGTATATTATAGCAAACTATTAATTTAAAATAAATGTTATAGCTACAGTTTCATTTAATTCCAATTTGCAACAAACTTTTTTCCATTCGCCTCTCTCCCTCTTTCTGCAAACTCACTCGCCACTCTCCTCTTTTTCAATCATCTCTCCCTCGCCTCTCTCACTTTATACAAACACAAATGTATGTATTTGTATAAAGCGAGAGAGATTGTATATACAAATACATATCTCTCCGTCCAACACACTTATAATTACACAAATATAAATCTTCCTCTGCTCAGTTCTCTTTTGCCTTTCTCTCTCTCGCTTTATACAAACACAAATTATACAAAACACGATGTATAATTTGTGTTTATATAAAGCAAGAGAGAGATTTGATATACAAATACAAATGTTTTAACTCTATTCAATTGTATACGAATTCAAATTTCAAGCAGATATACAAACACAATCATTGATACATATACATAGTAGTTACATATATATAATTATTTAACCGATATACATATACAATTCACCTCTCTCCACTCTCTACCCTCTCTCGCTCGCTTTTATCCTCTCTCTCCCAATTAATATTGCTCGCCACCATAGCCCAACACAGAGAATATATACATATACAAATGTAATTTCCATAGAAGTAGACGAACTAGCGCCCGATTTATACAAATCGCTGCGATTTATACAAATCAGATGCTTCATAGCAAACATAATTTGGCTATGGAGCACAAATAGCAAAATTGTAACTATAGAACGCTAATATGATTTCTTTCTTTGCTATTCCTAAAATTTACTCTTCATGTAATACCAATTTTGGTTGGGATCAAAATAGTCTGGGATCATGCCGAAGCTAATAAAAGTAAAGCTTGAATGCTGTTAAATTATACGACAAAGAAGGTATACTAAAAGAGATGTAGGGGTCGTTTGGTAGAGTGTATAAGAACAATGCAAAATAGGGTGCATTAGTAATGCTTGCATTGGTAGTGCTTGCATTAGTACATGCGTGCATTAATTATGCAAGTATTATTTCTTATACATTGTTTGATTTAATGTATTAGAAATAACAAATTTTGCATAATTACTATTAAAGAATATATGTTTACAAAAATACCCTTCATACTTTATTTATTTGTACACTTGCTTTGCAACAAAGTTCTTTGCTAAAACATCAAAAAAGATTTATTTGCTAAAACATCATTAACTCTTCATCTTTTAAAAAAAAAATATATAATAGTATTAATTAGTTGTACTATTGCGTCAAAATATTTTTGTGAAAGTTGGCAAATCATTTTTTTTATCAAATTTATTGTCACAATAGTAAAAATTTTTATTAAATTATATTGAAATTAGATTATTTTTTAAAAAAAAAGATACTTAAAAGGCCATAAAGTCTATTAAGACACCAACAAATTAAAAGACACCGAAAAGCAATTAAAAATAAAAACAAAAACTTATGACAACAAAGAAAATGAAAAGGTTTTAAGGATAGTTTTGTAATTATTTGATCTAACGCAAGTGTTAAAATGCTATGTATTACTAATACCTAGAATTTCTTGATATTAGTAATACACAATTTAATACACAATAGAGTGCATTAGTTATACATGGCATGAAAAAGTGTACCAAATAAGGTACTACTAATACACACACCTATACACTCTACCAAACGACCCGTAGTGTTTTAATCAATTGCCTTATATATGAGAAATTAATAATATCCCTAAGAGAAAGTATGAGAAATAACCTACTGGATGTTATGTTAGAACAAAAAGATGTTCAATTTTTAGAAATACAAAAGATTTCCTCCAAGAAAAAATTAGTGAAATGTGGAAAAGAATTTTTCCACCAAAAATGATTCTAGCTAATTATAAGAGAAGATCAGGGAAAATCATAACAATTTTAAATTGAGATTACAGAATAAAAAAGGACAATTAAATTAAATTAATGTTTTTTTTGTTAAAGGTGTGCAACAATGACAAGTGAAAGAGAGTATGATCTCTTCCAATTGACTTATGATCTCTTCCAATTGACTTAGTCTTGAAAAGAGATATGAGAATTGATTTGGGTTTTCTTTTCAGAGTATCTAGGTAAAATCAAATATTTTTTCCCAAAAATTTGGGTCCCGCATCATCATTTCGCCATCTTCATACTCATTTCATTGATTAATCGGTTTTAATACCAGTTATTGTACTCAAAGAAATCAAAAATATGCTTAATATGATGTGATATTGTCTGTTTTGAATCAACCCCTTGATATTTGGTCATGTGGCAGTATGAGAACAAAAATGTTGATATTCCAGCCCATCTTCTATGTATAAAAATAGAGTTTGATCAATGATTGGATTTTATGACATGTTGTGCCTAAGTTTACCTGAGACAAGATCAATGCTACTTCAGCTTTGTCTGTAAATAGCTAACACATCATTCACATTAATTCACACAGCTCATGCAATCTTCATTACAAAATCATGTCTGTACTTATATAAATAAAAATCTTGCTATTGATGAAATATTAAATTTTAAAATACCTGCAAAAACCATTAGCTGCTTAAGGGTAAAATTTGTCCATGAAAACATTATTTGTGTAAGTTTTGACGGTTTAATGATCCGTTTATTTATCAGCTCAATCTGTTTAGATTCGTTTGACTCAATTCATTTAAAAGTAATGCTAATATATCTTTTTTTTTTTTGGTAAAAATGTGGCAATAGAGATTCGAACTCGGATGCTTATATATCTATGTAACCTAAATTGATCAATAAATTTTTTTGTCAACAATAATTTTTAAAAAATATGCTCCCCTAACCGGTGAAAAATTGAGTGTACGTGTTAATGTTGGTTATGATCCATTACATATCCCATTTTAACTCAATTCATTTCAACGCAGTAATCATTGAGCGTCTAAATGATCAATTCATTTACTAACTTAGCTTATTTTCACATGTCCAAATTAACCTACTTGACCATTTAATACCCCTAGTTGCTTCTGATGACAACTACTAATAATTTCACATTTGATTACCAGTCTCATATATGACAATTAAATCAAAATATTTCATTTAGTATTTATTATTTCAAAAAATTACTGTTTTTGTTGAAATAATTGAAATCAAGAAGAAGATCAGTAACTATTTGAAATAATGATTATTAATTGAGTGACATATGAGAAATCAATCGGACACTAACACATAGTCTAAAACAATTCAGTACCTTAAATGTACTTATTGAAACAACAACAATCTTTCATTTGAGAAATTTAATTTGCACCATGTGAATGTCATTTTCACTTCAAAATTATTGCATCTACAACTTGTAAGTTGTAACAATTATGCTTTATTTCTACCCCATAGACAACACATAACACAAAAGAGACTAGTCCTTTTCTTCTTCAATAAATTGAACATCATAGATAAGAGGCTCTTCTTATATAACTATAACAACTACTACATAAACTTTATTCACTTGGAATTTGATGATTTTGTTCTAATTAATTGTAACCTTTTAAAAACTTTAGGGACATTTTTCAAAATTAATTAATCTATTGCCAATCATGGGTTGTCTGTTAGTTGACAATTCAATGAATCTATAATTTGGTGGGGCAACAGACAAACAGAAGCTCAAAGCCAGCTGTATTTGATAGAACAAAATTAATTTGACACAATCTCTATAGTCTCTTTTAAGCCATTTCTCTTTTTTTAAAGAGTCCAAATATACCACCAATTAGGTTTGTGGTTGTATGAATACATAGAATCCAGTTGCGAAGTCAGAATTTGAAGTTTATACATATTAAACGATTTTCAAAAGATAAATATAGTGTTTGGACCAATGTTAGTTGGTTTGGCCAAACGTGTACCGTGGTCTCTAGCTTCGCCCCTAATAGGATGCCTCCACCATTATGATGTTTCAGGTTCGAGTTTTAGATATGAAAAAAAATCTTGTTAGAAAATGTTTTTTACTCAAATAGACTTTACGCAACACAAATTTAAATTAATCGAAGCTCCAATATAAATATCTGACACTGGACGACGAAAAATAACAAAAGAGTCTAAATATGAGCATCTTTTGTAGTTGTGGTTGTTATTATGGTCGTTGGTTCTTTGTATTCTCCCTTTTCCCTTCTACTCATTGTCTGCGCAATAATAATATAATTAAATTAGTGAGGGAACTAACCAATCATTAGGAGTTTATAAGGGATGATTAAATAAATACAAAGTTGAAAATTTTAAGTTCTTGCATGTGGCAATGTGGGGGAAGCATAAAGGGATCAGAAGAAAACTATCTGATTTTTTTAGAAATATATTAATAGAGTTTGACAGTAATGATATTGTTTAGTATTTGGTGTTTAGTAATATGAGTATTCTACATGTGATTAGTCTTCTCATAATTGTAAATTGATACATTGCATCAGTACAAAAGAGAGACCAAAACTTTTTTCTCCTAACATATTTTTTTAAAACTCTTGAAGTCATGGTAAAATTATTTTTCTGTGATCTATAAGTCACGTGTTTGAGTTGTGAAAGCAGTCACTAATGTCTATATATATTAGAGTAAACTGTCTATATCACATCTGTTAAAATGTGACCCTTCCCTGAATTTTGTTAATGCAAAATGTTTTGTATATCAGAGCTAATTTTCCCCTTTATTACTCTTGTTCACAATTCTAAGGTTTCAAAATAAAAGTTGAGCCATGCACAAATATATTCCATCAAGTATTAAAATTAACACTAGCAAATCAGAGAGTATTTTGATTTTTTTAAAAAAAAAATAGTGCAAAAGATTATTGATAATGTTTAATAACAAATAAGAAATATAAAGCTAACGAAAATAATTGTAAGTAAACTGACTTTCTTAAAAATGAATTTCTTTTTAATCACATCTAACAAACTGCAAGAAAATAGGTTGATTTATGCAAAGTCGTCATTTATAATTTTTTCATGTTTTAAAAGTTGTACAACTATAGCTCCTTGGGACCAACAAAGTACAAAATGTGGTCTTACGTTTACAAAATTTTAGATCACGATCTAAATTATCGTCATAATTTTTTCAATTTACTCAAAAAAGATTGAGAGACGATATCTAAAATATTCATAAATTACAAAAAAAAAAACCAATAAAATAATAATTTACTAAACAGTTGTCCCTATAGGCCCATTTACGAATCGCAAGGGCCCAATGATTAAATCTTGATATTTAGTGGCTGGCCCAATGATCTGGAGCCCATAGGGAGGGACATACAACGTCACATGCCTTTCATCTATATTCCTATAGCCAACATTGTGTCATGTTGAGGTTATAATGCAAGGGCATACAAGTAGGCACATGTATTTGCAACAAATAAAATGTTATTTTGGGTGGGGGTGGGGGTGGGGTTGTAAGGGGTAGGGGTGGGGTGGGGTGGGGTGGGGAAGATGGAGATATATTCAAACTTGGGAGTGATTATATACACACATACATAGATATTTTAAAATAGTGACGAAGACAGAAATTTCATTATGATGTAATGTTTTTATGAAAGAAGATTCACACTTAATGTGGCTCTATCAGTGATCTTTAAGGGTTCGTTTCGTACGAGGGATAAGAGATAACTAATCTCTAGATTGATTCTAGGATGAGTTTATTCCATATTTGGTTGAGACGAAATCGCAAAATAAATTATCCCGAGATTTAGTATTATTTTTATGAATCCCATATTGAAAATGAAATGACAATTTTGAGATTACGATTTCCGAAATAACTTATTCCCTAGTCAAATGAATCGTAATAGTTTGGATACATATTTGGAACCTATTATATACCCTAAGATTTAACCTTTGATAAGTTCCTTTCTTATCTTATTCACGTGTAAACTCTCGAATTGACATCACACCTAAATGTAGCAAATATGAGAAACTATTGAATATTGAGTTATTTAATAGCTCACATTGAGAATATTGGGGATTTGGCTGAACTCAATAACTTTGATTTAGATTATATATTCTTTTTGTTTCATATTATTTAGGACATATTGACTTGACACGTTCCTTAAAAATACTTTTATTAGGGGTGTATTACTAAATTTAGCTCATATTAACTTGAAATTCTAAATTTAACCATTAATTTCTTTATATAGTTATTTAATACTAAAAATAGAACGAAAAAAAATATATATATATATTATAATAATAATAATAAAACTCTCTTGATTTTCTAAATTGGACAAGTAAAATAGAAACATCTATTTTTGATCTAAGAGTCAAATAATATGAAACAAAAAGAGTATATTAATTAACCTACTAAATTACTTTACTTTACTCTTATTTAGAAATGAGACTTGGGTTGGAGGAACACGGCAGCAGATAGTAGTACCAAATATTACATGAGATGTACTATCTACAATTTAATTTTTTTAATCTTTTGCCTTCTCATACAGACACGTATATTGCACTTAAATTACAATGTTTTGTTTCTTTTTGGACATTTGCTTACCTTTTCAATTTTTGTTTCTAAGTCTCTTTCTTCAGTCTCTTTCCTACTCTCACTTACATCTTCTCCCTTCTTTGTTTATTAATTCTCTCAGCAAATTACAAACTAATAATAATTGTAGGATGAGAAATAAGGGGCCACAGTTTGGACACTTTTGACTCAAATCACATTCTAATACAGTAATTTAGACTTTAGAGGGAAACATACTGGGAATAAAAAGAGAGGGAAACGTCAATTTTTTTATTTTTTTGCCAATTTTTNCAGACACGTGTATTGCACTTAAATTACAATGTTTTGTTTGTTTTTGGACATTTGCCTACCTTTTCAATTTTTGTTTCCAAGTCTCTTTCTTCCGTCTCTTTCCTGCTCTCACTTACATCTTCTCTCTTCTTTGTTTATTAATTCTCTCTGCAAATTACAAACTAATAATAATTGTAGGATGAGAAATAAGGGGCCACAGTTTGGACACTTTTGACTCAAATCACATTCTAATACAGTAATTTAGACTTCAGAGGGAAACATACTGGGAATAAAAAGAGAGGGAAACGTCAATTTTTTTATTTTTTTGCCAATTTTTTTTTAAAAAATACTAGAACTGGCAAATTCAGGTCTCTATCACGTGCCAATGGCAGGTTGGTACATTACTCTACTTATTTAAAAATAGTTTAATAATTTTGATGAATTATTAAGCATTAACTCGATAGGTAAGGGGCCATTATTATTGATGAATTATGAGTGAAAGCCTATTTTATTTAGTTTATTTTGTACTATTTATATTATTATTATTATTATTATTCTATTGATTTTTATTACAGAGATTGAAGCTGATAGTAGTATAGTGTAGGCCCCAGTGTTCACCACGTGGCAGACAGCATCGTATTAACTTTCCAACTGGGTCCCATTATATTGGGGCCCATCACGTGGGTCCATTAACCTGGCCACTTTCTATATCTGAGTCTCTTCTCTAATTAAAAATAATTTAAGTTTAAGTAGTGATTTTTTTTTGTTAATTTATTTAATTAAGGGGTTCTTAATTATATTCTGAATGGGTTAGTGGCACAAAGTCGGCTGCGTAATGACACTGGCGTTGGGTCCGGTAACTTTCGGCAATAATTTCTTAATCATACGAGGCTTATTAGTAGAATAAATTATTTCAAGATCAGTTATTTTTTATTTTAAATACTGATTTCGAATTCAATTTACTTTCTGAGCCGTCCATTTTTACTTGTTCAACTATTTTAAAAATATACAGTCAATTTTTACTTGTTTAGTTCAAAAAATCAGGCGATTATTTACCACTTTATAAAACCTATTATTAAGTACTACTAGTTAGTTAAGTGAGTGAAATGGTCTATAATAATTAAAGTGATATAGTAAAATTACTATTCTATTTATTACTTATTGATAGAATGTATCAAGTTAAACATGATAAAGTAAAAGTGAATAGGGAATAGTATATTTCTGTTTTCATTTGGCTCAATAAAACTCGTAGGAACCTTTACATTGAAAACAAAATTATTGGTATAATTAATTGTCAATTATAGAAACTTTAATTAAATTTTTATCAACTGTTCACTGAATGATGGGAAACAGGAATAGCTCCAAATTATGGCACCGTTTTATAAGGGATATTGTTTAGAGTCTATGATATAAGAAAAAGATTTCCAAGATTTATTTGGGGAAAATATGAAAATAATTAAGTAATAAGTACTACTTACTTTTTGGATTATGAAAAGACGTCCTACAATTTTTATTTTTATTTTTGATTTTTCTACCATGCAAATCTAGTCTAAGATAGTGTAACAACATACATATTTCACGTGTGATTAAGATAACCATATGCTTTTGGCCACTTGATTTAATTTGCACCAATAATTATTTTTTTTACACTATTTCAAAAGTACTCCATAATTGGAAAAGATGGATCAATAATTTCATTTTTATTGTACTGGTTTGTGATTAATGCTGAAAAATCAACTCTATTTTTTAGGCGTGATTATATATGTCTGCATGACTTAGAAGAGTTTCAAAATATTTGGAACTAAATCTTGTCCAAAAATGACTGATAGTTGATAGTAACTGCAACTAGCAACGCGAGTTGTTGTGAGATGATTGAATCCTCTTTTATTTTTAATTAAAAATCTTATGTTTGAGTTCTTAGAAATAGAAAAAAAATTAGAAATTCGCTACCCCTAGAATGATGGTAATGCACGAATTCAAATTTAATCACTTACATCTAATGTGGAGTCCGGAGAACATAATTGCTTTGTTTTCAATAGTTCATGAAACCATATATAGGTATTATATCTATTCTACTTAGCTAACGATAAGAATATTACAACAACAATAATAGAATATTCAGTGAAATCTCACTAAGTTGGATTTGGAGAAAGTAGAGTGTACGCATATTTTATTACTATCTTATGGAGGTGAGTCTATCAGAGAGAAACAATAACAACAACAAAATACATGGAGTGATACTCAAAACACAATAAACAACAGATGAGAAAAACTACGATGACAAGAATATTATTGTACCAAAATAAATATTTTTAATAATTAATAATATTTTATGAAAACTATTATTAATTAATAATAAAGGTCAAAAATCGATTAATATAATTATAATTTCTAGCAATCTAGGAAAATTCTGAAAGTTATCTAGAATGGTAGACATAGAACTAGAAAAAAATAATTTATTGGACAATACAAATCCCAAGATCATCTGCTTTCAACTGCATCTAATTTAATATAGTCTGAATTCAGAGAACTCATTTACTGCTATTCTTACATATGAACAAAGTATTATTCATTTATTATAAGTTGTGGGAAGGTAGTCTTCAAAATTTATTATATATTGTTAAAAAAAGAAGAAAAAGTACAATTATTAGATCAGTGAGAAACGTAGACTATCGACTCACACACCATGCAAAAGCCAAAAAAAAAAATCTTTATTTTTCTTGCCCACTCTATACGCTAAACGCCGTTGCCGCACGGTAGTTTCATAAATGTATATTTTTCTTAAAAAAGAAGTTATTTGATTGTGAAACAAATGAGGGTTTCTACGTTTTCTACTATATGTAGCTCGATTCATTGTTTTTACTTAACTTAAGAGTTAAGAGACGATTTTCAAACAAGTTAATCGGATGTCATCAAATAATGCTAGTACTCAATACCCCTACACATATCCGAACTTACCAACTAGAGCGTGAACATGAATGATCAATATCGAGTAAATTAAAAATTAAAACGATTTTAATTCATATATTATGATGAAGCGATTTATGTTGCATTTAATTAATTCATATACTAGCTCATAAGGTAAAAGTTGTTCGAATCCATATAAAAAATCATCACATCCTTAAATAGCCAATGTGGTAACTCAACATATATGGCCTTTCTTTTGCTTTATGTAGACAATACTCATGTTAAGTAAATTTAAGTTATTTTTTTGTCGTGAAACTCTTAATTGAAACAATAGCGAGATTTATTTTTTATAACAAGATGTATATTCATACATTTTTTCAATCTCCTCGTTTAGTAATCTCAAATAAGGATAATGTTGAACTTAGTTGATCTAAAGATGCTTTAAAAATATAATCTGTACGATTTTCTTCAAACATTTTATATTCTTAAAGAGTTTTTACTGTGTACAGTCTCAATAACGACTAGTAAAACTTCAACCTTATAATAGTGTTAATGCAGAGATCCCAATGTCAATTAGGCGGCTTCCATTACCTTTCTAAACTCCTTATCACTAACATGGTAAGAAGCATCCTTCCAATTTATTCTCTCTTAATTAAATTATCTCCTTAGTACCTTATAAGTCAACTTTTCTAGAAAACCTAACTTTGTTACCACTTTCTTCCTTTCCTTTGTCTCTATCTCTCTTAGCTTCTTGTTGGGTCAACCAACCACGTTATTAACATTAATTATATGTCCCCCTAACTCTCCCTCTCTCTTCATTTGATTCTCCTTTTTTCTTTTGTTTTTGTGTACCGTGTTTAATATTTATATTAAAGCTCAATTAAAAAAATACTTATCAATACTCCACTTCAAGTCATTTGATTCTCCTTTATAAAATGTAGTGGCATTCCCCCTCATAAACTCACCAACATTTTTCCAAAAGCTAAACAAACAAAAAGCACAAGTTTTCTCTCTGAACACAAAAATGGAAGAATTAGATGCCCTTTATCCACCAGATTCTGATCTTGATCTCAGCTTTACGAGCTGTGCTTCCATTACCACTACAACAACTGATCGTACACTCAGTGCGAGAAGCAGTTTGGCTCGTAGTAGTCTTACACTGAGCTTCAACGATCGTCTTTCATGTACGTCATCTACAAACAATCCATCTGCAGAAATCCCCAACTTTCACCGCCGTGCACACCGCCAGCATGACCCGAATTGGTCCGCTATTAAGGCGGTGACCACCCTTTCCTCCGACGGTGCTCTTCATCTCCGCCACCTTAAACTCCACCGCCTTGTTGGGTCTGGAAATCTCGGTCGAGTTTTCCTCTGCCGTCTCAGGGATTATGACCATGCTAATTTTGCCCTTAAAGTTATCGATCGGGATTCGCTTACGGCGAAGAAGCTTTCTCATGTTCAAACAGAAGCGGAGATTCTCTCCTCTTTAGATCACCCTTTTCTACCTACGCTTTACGCACATTTAGAAGTTTCACATTATACTTGCTTGTTAATCGATTTCTGCCCTAATGGTGATCTCCATTCCTTGCTCCGAAAGCAACCTGGTAATCGGCTACCGGTTGAATCTGTCAGATTCTACGCAGCTGAGGTACTCATAGCACTAGAGTATTTACATTCTCTCGGAATAGTTTACCGTGATTTGAAACCTGAAAACATACTTATTCGTGAAGATGGTCACATTATGCTTTCCGATTTCGATTTATGTTTCAAATCCGAAGTTACCCCAAAATTAGATTTCACTACCCGTATTCGAGAAGGATCTAGAAGAAGAAACAGTTGTTACGGTGACCGGCAACGGGAAGAAACAGTGACCGAGTTCGTCTCAGAGCCAACATCTGCATTTTCCAGATCATGCGTTGGGACTCATGAATACTTAGCGCCGGAGCTCATCAGCGGTGCCGGCCACGGCAATGGTGTAGACTGGTGGGCGTTTGGGGTGTTACTATACGAGTTGTTGTACGGTACGACGCCGTTTAAAGGAAACAGTAAAGAGTCCACCCTGCGCAATATAGCATCAAGCAAAGGAGTGAAGTTTTACGTAGATGAAACTCAAGGACATGAGGCTGAATTGAGAGATTTAATAGAGAAATTGTTAGTTAAGGATCCAAGGAGGAGGCTAGGATGCACTAGGGGTGCAACAGATATTAAACGTCACCCATTCTTCGCCGGAATAAAATGGCCGTTGATCAGAACTTACCGGCCACCGGAAGTTCGGGGATTAACGATAAAAAGGACGAAGAGTAAGGCGCACGTGAGTCACGTGACTGGATTATCATCACCAAGAATAAGAAGGCGTTGTTTATGGAAAAAATTGGGTTATCTAATGAGGATTAAGGGATCTAAGTACAATTTAAACTCTAATCATAATTATTATTGTCATACTAATCACAAGGTTAGAAAATGTGCTTAAATCCATTTCAACCTTTTGTAAAACCATTTATATTGTCTTTTTTCCCCTTAATTTTTTTTTTTTTTGGTATAAGTTTGTAAAGGAGGTAGAGAACATCAATTTTGGGGGGGAGATGTTCAAATTTTTTCCTTCTTTGGTTTGTTTCCTTTTTTAAGGAAATTTCATACATATTTGTAAATGAAAAAGAAAGTTATGGAAGAAAAAATATTTCATTAATTATGTATCAATTTTTTTTTACATGCTTTCTCATTCAATCCAACCCTATAATCTCTCTATAAGCATCTTTCCCAAAATAAGGATAAAAATTTATTTGTATTGGGCACTAACATCAAGCTAATAGATGCATGATGCATAGAATAGCATTTCATTATAGTTCGAAAGTAAAATTTAGAGAAGGTAAAGTGTATGCAAATCTAATTACTATCGTGAGAAAATATAGAAGTTATTTCTGAAAAGCTATCTGCTGTAAAACACATCTTTTCACTTCATTAAACACATTTTATATATATATATATATATAATAATAATAAATTTACATGATTTTGACAAAAATATCTTTGATTAAATATGATTGTCTCCTTTCCTTTTATTCCCCTTAACCACAATACAGTAATAGTTCTTTTTCTTTTTTCTTTTTTTTTTTTAAAAAAAACTCCTAATTGCTTTCCATGTTGTCATTTGTTGTTGCTGGACCAAAAATGTTCTTGTTTGGCATTGAAAAGAAAAAAAGGTTACTTTATATGATGTTCCTCGCATATGCTAATGATGAGTTTGTAATATGATATTTTAATAATTAAATGAATGATATTGTCCCATTTCTTAAAATTGTAAACTCCTGTTAGAAGTGAATATGCTCATCATAATAATGTCTTGATATTATTGATCAATCTTTATGTTGTTGGAACTTTACTTTTGCTGGAAAACATTATTATGACACATTGACATTAAACAGATTCTTAGTCTATATTTATATCATGTATAAAAAAATGTACAATTTACCTAATATTAAATGACAAAAGAAAGATCGAGACATTATATCGATTATTTTTTTCTTTATACTTTATTTGAATGTGTTTTTTGTTATGCTATTAGCTATTCTATTGATTCTTCTCCAAACAGAAATAGCCAGACATTCATTCATATTTTATTTTGTAGTCTTTTAGTTATCATGAAGTTTTTATGATAAAAGGCTATAGATCATCGATAGTGACATTAACGAGTAACAAAAAGAAAATGAGTGATAATTCACTGTTAAACGTGGGACATCAAACTAAACATGAACATATGATGGCATGTGGGAGCAATATGGTATGGTACCACAATTCATGCAAATTGCATATGGGTTTCCAAGGTTTTGACTTATAATTAGTCAGCAATATTTATTATTGTTGTTAATTATTCGTATTAATTAATATAATAAGAAACCTAACTTGGGTGGATGGTAACTGGGAGAAGGGACCAAATTAATACTAGTACAATAATATAGTATTTAGTTGTAAAATAATTTAAGAATGGATAGACACCTAATTATTCCAGAAGGTTTCAAATAAATTATAAAGCCTACTTGCATATTAAATAAAAGTTGCCAGTACAGCTCAACATCGACCGACCACAAGAATTTTTGCAAAATATTAAGTTACAAGCTGCAAGACTAATAACAATGGTCCCTTTACTAGAAAGTAACATTTATCATTAATGTTACTTAACTATATAGTCAAAATTGCACCTAAGTTTTGAATTTTAGTTACGATCAGACCTCATTATAATAATAATTATTTTTTTATTAAAAGATAGACGAAAGTTAGGTATGTATTCTTTCTTTACCAGTAAAAATACCTTGTTATCATCTATATTGATGAAAAATAAAGCGTGTAGAGTCCAACTAACAAGTTAAGGATTGAATTCTTTTAAGTATAGCCTTAAGCAATAAATGGATTCAAGTAATTTCTTATACCATTGTATCAATAATACATTCTTTATAAAATTACCTTTTTAAAATAGTATTACACAAATATTAATTTATTTTGCCTTTTGTATTGAATGATGTTAATTTTGATACGAAATTTCTCACTTCCGTATGAGATATAAAATTAGAAATTTTATTTTCACATAAAAGATATTTTTTTCTTATAACAATTAGCTGATAAGATCATCTAAATGTCAAATGTTATTATAGATATAACAACCATTTACTATAATAGCTAACAATAGTCCAGACAAACACTCAATTATAAAGAGGTCTGACCGGATATACGAATCCAAGCACAAAATATGTTCTTTATGGAAACCAAGAATGCCAACTATGACTATATATTATAAGATTATTTCAGAAATAACCAAATGATTAGTAACTGAATACCAATTAGGCAGTTAATGTGGAGACAGATCATAGAAGTAGATATAATGTAGAAGATAAATACATAAGAAATGCCAACTAATAATTATTAGAGGGGAAGTATGGTATCAAAGGTAGTTGTGTGTACATGAATAATAAGATGCTTCTAACTCTATTAGAAATTTGTCAGAGCTTGAGATGAGCCACTACTTCAATTTTCTGTTTTTTGGTCTATGGTTGCTTAATTAGAACCTGCAAGAAACATAAAGTGGATGCATTTTAGTTTTTTATGGATGATAATCTAAATATATGTTGCTCGGACTCTCCAAAAAAATATTGCTGGATGAATGTAGGATCCTCCAAAAGTAGTGTCTGATGATATTTTTGGAGAGTCCGTGCAATATTCTGAATCGAAATTATCAGACATGTATAGCATGAATACACAAATGCTACTAAAAAAATGTAGAAACTGGTTGCTGTTAGTAAACAGACATGTATGTGATTTAGCTTATTTTTCTTTGTGAACATCCATTCAGTATTGAATAATTCCTTTTATTATTAATTAAACTTAGAATTATGGACATGAAAAATGAGAATTCCTTTCTTTTGGGGCTGCTATAAACACAGGTATTGTTTCGATATGTGTTTAAATGATATACAATCAAACATCTTTATAACAGTTTTACTTGTTCCAATATTTGGCTCCTATAGCGAAATGTTGTTATAGAGAACATGTAATGTAACATAACATGAAAATTGGTTCCATAGAAAACCCGTTTGTTATAGTGAAATGTTGTTATAGAGGATGACTGTTATAGAGAAGTTTGATTGTAGTGAAAAGATTGAAAGATAAGGAGGAAGTTGTTTTTATGCACCTTTATTAACATCAGCTTCACTCAGAGGAGTTTCGGAGGATGGTGATGGTGGTGAAGGGCACACAAATTCCCGGGCTTCAATCAGCATGGCGATGACTTCTCGCATTGTAGGCCTATTGGCAGGGGATGTATTGGTGCAGAACATAGCAATCTTGAGAACTAGAGACATCTCCTCTCTTGTTCTTGCAACACTAACATCCAGTCTTTTGTCAAAAAGCTCAGTTAGTGCCACTCCTTCATGAATTGATCTCCTTACCCAAGTCACCAAATCGCCTCCCTGATCAAGGGGTTGAACTGGAGACCTACCAGTAATCAATTCCAACAAAACAACGCCATAACTATAGATGTCGCATTTCTCTGTCACTTTCATTGTGTATGCATATTCTGAAAAAAAGAAAAAACTAGAACTTAGTTAGCTTCTGTATGTAAATAATGCTAATAAAGAGTATCGTTTTAAGTGCCTAAACACCGGTCTTACCAGGGGCAATGTAGCCGTATGAACCAGCAACCGCGGACATGGATTTTGAGAAAGGGAAGTCAATTAGCTTTGCCAAGCCAAAGTCTCCTACATGTGCCTCAAGCATTTCGTCCAACAAAATGTTGTTTGATTTTATATCCCTGTGAATGATATGTGGCTTACAGTCATGGTGCAAATAGCATAATCCCTCAGCAGCTCCTAAGGCAATTTTGTACCTGCTATTCCAATTTAGTAAACTAGTTGTCTTATTCCCATGAAGTACTTCCCCGAGGCTTCCGTTTCCCATGTACTCATACAAGAGAAGATTGCAATCTTGATGGTAGCAGAAACCATATAGCTTGACAATATTTCTGTGATTTATCTTACCAAGTGTAGATAATTCAGCTTGGAAGCTGCTGTCAACACTCGCGGTTTCTCCTTGTGGCTTCAGCTTTTTAACTGCAACAAACTCACCATCAGCCATATGAGCTCTGTAGACAGTGCCACAAGCTCCCCTTCCTATGATCGCGCTGTCTGAGAAATTTCCAGTAGCATCGACAAGGTCCTGATACGTGAACCCTTTTCGTGGAAAGTAATGATCATTCAAGTCATCCGGCTTTACTTGATTTTCCACGGACACAAGAGCTGCTTTGTGGCCTCTAATGATCCTACATATAACTAAAATCAATACCAAAGAGATCATCCCAACAGTCGCAGAAACAGCAGTAATTATTTTTTGCCTAGAAGAACCGTGTTTCAACCAGTTTGACTTTGGAGCAATCCAAGGGGCCGGAGGAGGATCACAGTGGATGGAATCGGACGTGCATAACCCAACATTTCCAGCAAAGTTGCTCGAGTCCATCCTCTTAAAGGCAGGCGTGTTTGGTACTGATCCCACAAAGTTATTGTTAGAAAGATTGCATACTATCAGACTCATCAACTGCCCTATTGAAGTTGGAATCTCACCAATAAGCTGGTTGTCATTTAAGTACAATGTTTCAAGCATCTGCAAGTTCCCGAGGGCGCTAGGAATCGATCCATTGAGAGCATTGTGACTCAGATTCAGAGAAATCTGAAGAGTTCCAAGGTAGCCAAGCTCAATAGGAATACTACCAGAGAAGAAATTGCCTCCCATTTCCAAATCCGTTAGTCTTGCTAGTCCACCTAAGCCACCAGGTATCTGTCCATTAAACTTATTATCAGATAGCTTAAGCAGTTCCAAGTTGACTAGCCTGCCAAGTTCATCCGGGAGATTTCCAGCGAACGAGTTCTTGCTAAGATCAAGCCTTTGGAGACTTAAACAATTCCCTAATTCATGAGGAATATCACCTGAGAGCCGGTTGGAGGAAACATTAAAAGCAACAAGCTTCACAAGTTTTCCAATATCAGGAGGAATTTGCCCAAAAAAGTTGTTATTTGACAAGAGCAACCTCTCTAATCTTCTAAGGTTGCCCACCTCTGGTGGTAGCAATCCAGAAAATCTATTGTGAAAAAGCTCAAGAGCTGAAAGGTTCTCCAGCTTGCTAAGATCAAAAGAAAAACTCCCAGTGAGCAGGTTATCTCCTAGCATTAACTGCTCAAGGGACTTGCAAGTCTTTAGGCCATAAGGGATATTGCCAGACAACTTGTTAGACCCGAGGCTCAGGAATGTTAACTTCTGAAACTGACAAAGATTTGAAGGTATTCTTCCTTCAAGATTATTCTTGGACAGGTCCACTACAGTGAGGTTGCTTTTGAGGCCAATAAATCGTGGAATAGGACCTTCAAGGTGATTGTCAAAAAGTTGTAAATTCTCCAAGAATGCAAGATGCTGAAACACTGCTGGAATTCTACCTGTCAAATTGTTTATAGACAAGTCAAAATTCTTAAGCAGCTTCAACTCTCCAAGCTCCTTTGGAATCTTCCCATGTAATCTGTTCTCGAAAAGGTGAAGCAACCGCAGATTAGAAAGTTGCCCCAAACTTTTCGGAATGCTTCCTCTCAACTGATTTTCGGATAAATCAATCTCAACTGCACTCAAACAATTCCCCATTTGCCATGGAATTGTTCCATTCAACTGATTAGTGTAAATGTACAACCTTCTCAAATTAGTTAACTTTCCAATCTCTTTAGGAATTTGTCCACTGAATGAATTCTCATGCAACGCGAGTAATTCCAACTTACTGAAGTTCCCAACCTCTGGAGGAATTGCACCAGAGAATGAGTTAGCCCAAAGAATTAAGTTGATGAGGTTCTTAAGCCTTTGTAGCTCTACTGGAAAAGACCCTTCTAGCCTATTTTCCGCTACACCAAGCACTTGTAAACTATCACATTCACTAACTTCAGCAGGAATAGGGCCAGACAGATAGTTTCGCCCGGCCCTGATGATCCTAAGTTTTTTCAATTTACCTATTGAAACAGGTATTCTTCCAGTAAGATTGTTACTATAAACAACAAGCTCCTCAAGAAGTGACAAGTTTCCGATATCCTGAGGGATTTCACCAGAAATGTAATTCTCACATAAGTAAAGCTGTCTAAGTGAGGTAATATTGCATAATTGGACAGGAAACTCTCCATGGAACCTATTGGTACAAAGGTTCAATTTCTCCAAACTATGACACGACGAGAAATCATCAGGAATTTGACCAGAAATGAAATTTGATGACACATTCAATACTGTCAAGTAAGGAAGTTCACAAATTCTTGAAGAAAAACTACCAGACAAGTTACGATTATCGATATTGAGAGAAATCACCTGATCATTTTTGCTACACTTAACACCATCCCATTTGCAAGGATTCAAGTTTGAAGAATTCCAACTTTCAAGATTGTTATCAGGATCATTAAGGGATTTTTTGAACTCCAAAAGAATAAGTCCTTCTTCATTTAAAGATTCAGCAAAACCAGTGAAGAAAAGAAGAATCAACAGCACAAAAAGCAAATGCTGTTGGATTGCAGAGTTACTATAACTTGCCATTTCCAAGGATAAAAGAGCATGAATGACATGCTGTTTAGTTTACACTAAAGTCATGTCAATATTTTTTTTATGGATGAAAATTAGGAAACTTATGAGTATGGCAATGCCCAAAAGTTGTAACAGAGCTAATGGCAGACCAAGAAACAGATACCATTAAGCAAGTTTTGAGATTCCAGGGCCCATAACTCTCAGTATACAACTCAACCCAATTTCAAGAAGCAAAGGAAAAAATGAAATCTTGAATTGTTTTAACCTTAATGACCACAAAAACATGCCACTCAAGACATGCAAATCACCAAAGGTTTTATAAAATCAAGAAATGGGGTTTAGCTATAATATGAAATCTTGGATAGTATGCTACTCAAGACATGCAAAAGACAAGATACTACAAATCAAGAAATGGGGTTTAGCTATAATATGAAATCTTGAAAAATAATGCCACTCAGGACATGCAAAAGACTAAAATCAAGAAATGGTGTTTAGCTAAAAATTAAATAAGAGGATAAAAAAGGGATGTGAAAACAGAGAAAAAAATTGGCTAAAAAAGTTGATTGATTGATAAGGCAAGAAAATGGAAAAGGACCACAAAGGGAGAGAGTCAACTAGAACTTTACAGAATGGAAGGAGTACTAGAACATGTGAGTGTGATATGTGAATGAATACAACTATATGGTGATGATAAAATTGTTAACCACTTGTTGTTTTTTGCTTCTTCTTCCTCTTAATTTCCCATCTTTTTCTTGTTGTAATTCTAAAAATCATGATTTTATTCTCTTAGTTGGTCACAAATAGTATTATTCTGTTGCTTTTTACACTATGTATGTTTAAGTGTTGTTGAGATAAAGAGAGATAGAGATTGGTCATATGAAGTATTTTTTCTTTGAAGTTATCTTTTAGCCAACTATTTTTAAGCCTAACAATATGGGATTGTTTGATATGGAATTCTTTCCCACTAGGACTCCTGGAATATCCAACTTCTCTAATTACCTCTTTTTACTTTTTTCCAACTTTTTGGTATTTAGCATCCACATTTTATGGTAAAAACTTTCTCTATCAAAGACGACTTTTACTTGTTCTTTTTTTTTTTTTTCAATTATCACCCGACGTTTGATATCTGATTTTGGTATGTCTAATTTAGAGTTGGGCTAAGAAATCCACTTTGACACTCCCTATTGAAGATGACTTTATTTTTCAATAGCTCAAATTGTCCTTTAACTTTCTTATTTTTCACTTTTCACCTGAATGTGGTATTCATTTTCTAATTTGACTAATTTAGATTGGGGTGAAGAAGTATACTTTGGAGAGTAAAAGGCTCTTTACTAAATACGATTTTATTTTCTGGACTCAAATCGAGTTCTACTTCTTTTTTTCCCTCATGTCCGATATTTGCTTCCTGGTTCGTTTAATTCAAAAGTCATGCCAAGAAATCCACTTTAACACTTCCTATCGAAGGCGACTTTATTTTCTGAGCTCAAATTCTCATTTTATTTATTTATTTTTCATTTTTCATCCAATGTTCGGTATTATTCACTTTCTAATCAGATTAATTTAGATTCATGCAAAAAAAAAGTCCACTTTTGAAAGTAAGACACTTCCTATCAAAACTGATTTTATTTTCAAAATTCAAATCGAAACCTCTCATTAAATAACCAGGAGATACTTACCACTCTATCACGGATGATTGATTGCCTCTTTAATTTTTCACTAATTTATCTTTGTCGTTTTATCTTTTTCCTGTTACAAAATTGGAACTAGTCTACAAACGTCATGATATCTTTAAAGAAAATAGTCATGTTAGGGATATAGTCCATTTAGTAGTGGGTGGATGAATTGGATAAAAAATGTAATGTTACATTGTATCCTACCACGAGCCAAACTTTCAGTAATGGGTTTGGCAGAAAAAGAATAGGTTATTTGGTAGGCACATTAATAAAAGTTCAAACAATCTTGTCTCTATCATAAAAAAATAATTTTTTCAGGTAATCAGCAATAATAGTTACATTAAAATTAAAGTTCATATAATAATATTGTCTCATCTCAAATAATTTTTTCATTAGATGGATACGAAAAGAAAATATTTTTCAAGAAAATAAATGAATTTTTTTATTATTTTGTGTGTTTACTACGTAAGTGTTTGTATATAATCTAGACGAATACTATAAAAGAGACGAGAGATAGGAGTGTGGCTTAGTGGAGATGGGGGCTTCTCAATCAGGTCTGAAACGTACAATGTTGTTCAACCTTTCCTTGTGTAGGAGTGAATATGAGATTATGTGTTGGAGGGTCATAAAACTTGTTTTTCAAAGTCATTTTTCTCATTTCCTAGAAAAAATACATTCTAAAAATTTCGATCAATCGAACAGAAAAATTTTTAAAATATTTTTGAATAATGAATTACACACCTTTAATAAAACAAATAAAAAAATAGGTAGCTCATGGTATGCACACATCAAAAGTTCTCTAATAAAACTCAGTCTCATCCAAATGACGACAGATAATTTTATTATTATTTTTCATTTTAAATCACTCGTGATTGATGACTTGGATGGTTTTTTAATCAATTAGATTCGTCGCTTAAACTTTTTTAGCTAAATATTTACTCCTTTAATAATAAAGGGTATTTAACTAAATTACTCGTTTCTCTTCCTTAAATGAGTAACAAATGAATATATGCTTTTATTTTTTACTGATAAGAAATCCATAATTAAGAATGAATGAGGTAAATTTAAATCAAGTAGGAAAGGTAAATTATACTAGGCAAATTTTATATAATAATCTCCATTCAGAAGGTTAATCCTCTTACTATTACAAATAAGAAACTTCGAGCTTAAGACCTCCATTATGAAAATATGAGTCACCCCCAAGGGGTTAATATATGATTCTTACTTCTTAGAGTAGTAAAGTTGGTTTTGAATAGAAAAAGAAAAAGAAGTTAATTGAGATTGTGAAAGAGTAAACACTTTTTGGACCAAAATTTTATATCAAAGTAACAGATAAAAATGACTGAATATTGATAAGTAAAACACATTTGGTGTAGCATTTTATTAGTTACTTTAAACTAAGGATTTTGCGATTAGGAAAACAACCTCTTTTGCATAATTTTCTCGAGGGAGAATGTAACAATATACTAATATATTCATCTACGTACCTTGTTTTTCGTCCAACAAACTTCAAAGCAGGATGGAGTTAAAGATGGTAACCAGTTAATTCAATAAAATTCCATAGTTTTACCTCAAATTTTATATTATATTAAAATTTTTATTTAATGTACATAAATAATTTATCAAAAATTCAATAAACAAAATAATTATTTCAAAATAGTAGGTTTATTTTTTGGTCCACTTCATATGGTTGACTAAACTTAGCAGAAATAACTCACCATCTATGGTAAATATTATTGTTGGGCTTGAATTTACTCCGCAAGTCAAAAATTTAGTTAAGAATTTTCAAGATTTAATATATATATATATATATATTAATTCATATATTTTTTGTATACATAATATAATTTTTCGATGAAGGGTGTCCGACTGGACACCTTGAGCTATATGTGGCTTAACCACTGCTCGGGGTGATAGGTTTGAAACCCTAAGAATGGGAAGAACTATGTTGGGAAAATCACACCCAAAAATGGGTCTGCAATGCGTGATCCAAATTTAATTGCGCTTGAATGCTGATATTGGACACCGAGTGATTAAAAAAAAAAAGAAAAAAAGTCAGACACTAAACATTTTTATTCTTATATGCGTTATTGAAGATTTGTATTTTACAGGACATGGGCTAAAGTGTCTGACCCATCACTCAAACATGAAGAACCTGTGAATTAGTTTATGGAGCAGTAGCCCATTACCAAATTTTTAGCAAGCTGTTTACAATATTGCTGTGTGAATTAAATTTTACAGATGTTTTATAAATAAGTTGTTGTGAAGTTTGGGGCATTGGACCTTTTGTATGCGATATTTACGCGAATAACTTATATATATTGACAGTGTAAAGAAATTATCGTATTCTATAGTCAAGAAATGCAATCTCTTGTATTTATTTTATGATCATAAGCTAAAAAAAAAGAACAAAGAACAAAGAACAAGAGAATATCTCTGATTTATTAATGTCCTCTACAAAATAAAAATAAAAAGATGTGAAAGTTTCTTCACATAATTGGACGAGAGCAATAATTAAATAAAGGGAAGCTATACCTTAGCTGTTCAATCAAAAATATTTAGTTGTTACATGAGTATAACATGTTATGTATCACCATAATTATGTGGCATAAAATTACATAAATAGCTCTTAAAATGAGTTGAGGCAAACTACATAAATCCCACTAGTTTAGGTCTTAATTACTAAGATTCCCGATAGTTTCAAATATTACTTCATCTGTCATATTTTGTGCTTAGAATACATGAGTCTGAATATGCAAGATACATGTATCCGCCGAATTTTAAAATCGAGATACATATTTTATTTGTTTAATTAATTAGTTGTAATTGATTTTCATAATTAGAGGAATATCATTACTCAGGAGACATATGTATCCATCAGTTTAAAAAGTCGAGATACACGATTTGTTACTTTGAATTAAAGGGGTGTAACTTATTTCCTTAATTAGAGGATTAATTGATAAATAATTAACAACTCATTTACAGGATCCTTGAGTATCAACTTTAACAAGTTTTCCTAAAATAATGAAATAATAAATCATAATAATTTTGCAATTGTAAACTTCATCTTCTTCATCAATTCTTTCCTTTGTATCTTAAAGTTTCGAATATTTCAGTCTTGAGATACATATATCATTACTCGTGAGATACATGTATCCATCGGTTTTACAAGTCGAGATACACGATTTATTACTTTGAATTAAAGGGGTGTAACTAATTTCCTTAATTAAAGAATTAATTGATGAATAATTAACAATCTAAACGAATTTACAGATTGCATATTAACTCTAACAAGTTTTTCTAAAATAACGAAATCATAAACCATAGTAATTTTGTAATTGTAAACTTCATCTTCTTCATCAATTCCTTCGTTTGTATTTTAAAGTTTCAACTTGAACGTTGGCGGATGAAGACCCTGCAACGACAAAACCCTAATTTGTAAAAGTTTATAAAATTAAATTTTATACCAATATAAACTCGATCTCAGATACATGAACAAGAAGTAAACCAAGATACATAAGAATAATGAAAAATAAATAAATTACCTCATTGATACAATGTTGTGTTGAAGAAAAGCTGTATGACCATGACGATATATGGATATGTTTTTTTATAATGCTAATTATCAAGATTTAGTTTTGAATTTGGGACATGCAAACATGTATTGAGAGGATTAAGGAAGAGATAGAGATGGAGTGGAAGTGTGTGAAGTACGTGGGGGGTTTGGGTGAACATTAGGGTAATGATTAAACAATTTGAATTGGTGATGTACCATTAATAGGAGTTTAAATTTTAAGATAATTATTCAATACCATATTTAAGGGATTTGTGTATCTAATTAAATCTTTTAATATATATATGATATAAATATTAAATGTGGTAGTATGTGTAATATTTTTAAACTAGAGGTAAAATAAGTATATATGATAGTGAAGTATGTCTAGTTAGGTAGTTTTTCCTTTTTAATTTATGTTCCTTCACAACTGAACTTATGCCTAGTATAACAAAAGTTCTTTACAAATTGCGAAATGTAAGACAACTTGAGGATATTAAATACACAAATATAAGCTTATGGACTATGGTATGTTCCATGGATTTTTATTTATTTTTTAAATTACGAAGATATAAGTTAAAGACCAACACAAATAAAGTCATAAGTGAACTTTTGGGCCAACATGTTTGGAGTACAAAGGAAGAGGGACTTGATGACTAATAAAAGCCCACTTCATTTAGAGAAGAGGATAGTCTCCAGCCCATCATAAAGATTTCAATTTTGAAAGAGAAAATTGAATAAATAACATATTTAATATATCTTATTATCAATTTGTGAGTCCACATTCCACAATTTCGAGATTGATAGTTCGATTCAAGTTATTGAGGGGGGAAGTGTAAATACTCGATTTTAAATAAATTTATTCACTTCGGACACAACTTATGATATATGTGATTGAAATAATAAAATGTACATATGAAATTACATTTTTTGTATCAAGTTAGAAAGTAATGATTTATGATTGAAGTGCAATTAATTATGTGCACGCACTTAAGATGTGTATGTCACAAGTGTAATTGTTGATTATTTCTTTTGGCCATAAGCAAAAAATTGTTTTTTTCGAAATTTAACAATTTAATACATAAATGTACTTCAAATGATTAAAATTTGAAATATAAGTTCCAAAATCATAAAGAACAACCCTCAATTATAGATTTGTCAAACAATAACAAAACTTGCAAGGTTATTTTACAACAATTATAATTTGTACTTAAAATGTACATTATGGAAGTGCATTTAATTTTCTACATGTATTTAAGACGTGTGTGTCTGAACGGTTGGTGTTCAATTGATTTATTTTCCCCCCAAAAGATAGAAATTTATTTTTCAAATTTCAATAATCCATCATATATTCAACGCGTAAATATACTTCAAATGAGCTTAAATTTGAAACATAACTTTTAAATATAATAACAATCACAAATCCTAACTATAAATATAACAAACCTATTTTACAACAATGGTAATTTACCAACGTTTTTAAATTTTTTCAATAACACCCTCTTAATTTAAAACTTACTTTTCATATTTGAAATTCAAGGTTATATTTTTAAAAAACATTATATTTTAATAGCTATAATTTTTCAAATACTATTGTTTCTCATGCGTGAATCAATTAAAAAAATTCTATCATACAACTAGGAGTATTTTATGGTAAGATTCCCAAATTGGAAAATGCCCCAAAAGTACAAAATCTACTACTTATATATAAGCGTGGATAACCACACAAGAGGCAGTCAACATGTCTTCTTCACTTGTGTGGTTCCACACTTCTACTATTTTTGTCTATTTTTTCCCTTCATTTTAATTTGTTTATTTTATTTTTTAATTTTTTAATATATTTAAATTTACGTAAAAAAATATTATAAATCATGATAATTATTTTTTTTTTTTTTAAAAAAAAAAATAAAAATATATATATATATATATATATATATAGAGAGAGAGAGAGAGAGAGAGAGAGAGAAATTCAATTGCTTATAAAAAAATCTATTGACTCATAAAATTAATCTATTTGTGTCACATAAAATCGAACAAAAGAAGTTGCATGTATTATTTAATTTGAAAACTATGTAAAAAGTATTGTAAATCTCAATAATTAACAACATATTATTGACTCTTGAAATTCTATTTGTGCTACATATATTGGGACAAGAAAAGTAACATATATTATTTAAAAATTACGTAAAAGTATTATACATTACATTAATTAACACCTTAAAATATTTAAAAATCATATTAAAATTTAATCAAAACTCTAAATTTTATCTATGTCACGTAAAGTGAGACAAAAACTAACAGATATTAGGCCCCTGCTAGCATGGACGCTTGTGTCTAGTAATAGATAAGCCGTAATGTATGAAGTCCAAAATACTTACCAAACATTTTTAATCTATCCTTTCTCTCTTTTTCAAGTTTAATTTATATTTCACTAAAATCTTTGACAGTGTGAAATTACACATAAATCACATTCGTTGAATGCGTTTTATGCTTTTTTCTAGCTTAATTAATGTTGAGTATAAAATGAAAAAAATATTTATCTTTTCACGATATGATAAAAGAAATACATAAAAGAAATAGAAATATTTTAAAAATATTGGACAAATAAAACTAAACAAAAGAGGTAATAACATAATTTCATCAATAAATGGAGAAGAGACTGAAACATACACATAAATCGCATTTGTCGAATGCGTTTTATGCCTTTTTTCTCAGCTCAATTAATATTGAGTATAAATTGGAAATAATAATTATTTTTTCTCGATATTATAAAAGTAATACATAAAAGAAATTAATATATTTTAAAAATATTAAAAATAAAATCAAATGGAAGGGGTAATAACGTAATTTCAACAATAAATGAGAAGAAACTGAAACTTACACATAAATCGCAATCGTTGAATGCGTTTTATGCCTTTCTTTCTCAGCTCAATCAATGTTGAGTATAAAATGGAAAAAAATTTATCTTTTCTCCATATGATAAAAGTAATACATAAAGGAAATAAATATATTTTAAAAATATTAGACAAATAAAATTAAACGAAAGGGGTATTAACGTAATTTAAATAATAAATGAGAAGAGACTGAAACTTACACTTAAGTCGCATTTGTTGAATGTGTTTTATGCCTTTCTTTCTCAGTTCAATTAATATTGAGTATAAAATAGAAAAATAATTATCTTTTCTCGATATAATAAAAGTAATAAATATATTTTAAAAATATTGAACAAATAAAATTAAACGAAAGGGGTAATAGCGTAATTTTAACAATAAATGAGAATCGACTGAAACTTACACATTAATCGCATTCGTTGAATGCATTTTATGCCTTTCTTTCTCAACTCAATTAATGTTTAGTATAAAATGGAAAATATAATTATCTTTTCTCAATATGATAAAAGTAATATATAAAAGAAATAAATATAAATAATATTGGACAAATAAAATTAAACAAAAGGGGTACTAACGTAATTTCAACAATAAATGAGAAGAGAGACTGACACTTACATATAAATCACATTCGTCGAATACGTTTATGCCTTTCTTTCTCAACTCAATTAATGTGTAGTATAAAATGAAAAAATAATAATTATCTTTTCTCGATATGATAAAAGTAATATATAAAAGAAATACATATATATTCTTAAAATATTGAACAAATAAAATTAAACGAAAGGGATAATAACGTAATTTCAACAATGATGGAGAAGAGACTGAAACTTACGCATAAATCACATTCGTCGAATGCATTTTATGTCTTTCTTTCTCAGCTCAATTAATATTGAGTATAAATTGAAAATAATAATTATCTTTTCTCGATATTATAAAGGTAATACATCAAAGAAATAAATATATTTTAAAAATATTGGACAAATAAAATTAAATGAAAGAGATAATAACGTAATTTCAACAATATATGAGAAGAGACTGAAACTTACACATTAATATATTATAAAAGTAATACATAAACGAAATAATATATTTTAAAAATATTGGAAAAAAAATTAAATGACAGGGGTAATATCGTAATTTCAACAATATATGAGAAGAGACTGAAACTTACATATAATTCGCATTCGCCGAAGCGTTGTATGCATTTCTTTCTCAACTCAATTAGTGTTGAGTATAAAATAGAATTTTTAAAAATATTTTCTCGATATGATAAAAGTAATACATAAAAGAAATAAATATATTTTAAAAATATTAGACAAATAAAATTAATCGAAAGGGGTAATAACGTAATTTTAACAATAAATGAAAAGAGACTGAAACTTACACATAAATCGCATTCAGTGAATGCGTTTTATGCCTTTTTTGCTCAGCTCAACTAATGTCGAGTATAAAATGAAAATAATAATTATCTTTTCTCGATATGATAAAAGTAATACATAAAAGAAATAAATATATTTTAAAAATATTGAACAAATAAAATTAAATGGAAGGGGTAATAACGTAATTTCAATAATAAATGAGAAGAGATTGAAACTTACACATAAATCGCATTCGTTGAATGCGTTTTATGCCTTTTTTTTCCCAGCTCAATTAATATTGAGTATAAAATGGAGAAAATTAATTATTTTTTCATGATATGATAAAAGTAATACATAAAAGAAATAAATGTATTTTAAAAATATTGGACAAATAAAATTAAGCGAAAGGGGTAATAACGTAATTTCAATAATAAATGAGAAGAGACTGAAACTTATACATAAATCGCAGTCGTTGGACGCGTTTTATGCCTTTCTTTCTCAGCTCAATTAATGTTGAGTATAAAATGAAAAAAATAATTATCTTTTCTCGATATGATAAAAGTAATACATAAAAGAAATAAAATATATTTTAAAAATATTGGAAAAATAAAATTAAACGAAAGGAGTAATAACGTAATTACAACAATAAATGAGAAGAGATGGAAACTTACGCATAAATCGCGATCGGCGAATGCGTTTTATACCTTTCCTTCTTAGCTCAATTAATATCGAGTATAGAATAGAAATAGTAATTATCTTTTCTCGATATGATAAAAGAAATAAATATATTTTAAAAATATTGAACAAATAAAATTAAATGGAAGGGGTAGTAACGTATTTCAACAATTAATGAGAAAAGGTCAAAACTTACACATAGGGCTGTGTATGGTTATGGTTAAAAAAGAAAACCTAACCGCAATCCGAACCAAATTGATTAAAATTGATATTTGGTTAGGTTTGATTTTTAAATTTTGAAATCGATACTATTTGGTTTGGTTTTGATTTTACGAAAAAACAACTTCAAAAATAACCAAATCGAATCGATAAATTAGATATATAAATTTTATAATTATTTATATATTATTCATAAAAAAAAAATAAAAAAATAATTAAATTTTAAGTAACTTAAGTCTTTAACTTACCATTTTCTCAAGTTCAACACTTAAATGTTAGCCCAACTATTACAATCCTTAGTCCAAGTCCATCAAAATTCATTACCTATCATACCTTTCATAAGATAGTCACACTTTCTCTTAATTGAATAACTTTGTTCATGTAATGATAACTCTAATATTGCTTAATTGAACCAATGATAGCTTTTTATGTGAATTGTTCATGTAGTAGGTGGTTTTTTCTATCAACATACGTATGTTCTAAAAAAATTGTTACTTTCAAACAGAAAAAACCAGAAAAACTGAATCAAACCGTCAATAACCAAACCGATGGTTATTTTTTTCGTTTTATTTGATTTAGTTTTAGAAATTTTAAAAATCGACTAGATTGATTTGGTTTTTATTTTAACCAATAATCGATCTAAACCGAACCACAAACACCCTAGACTACTGTGAATATCATATAATTATGATATAAAATAAATATAAATAAAATTGTCTAGCTTGACAGTATAGTTGGAATATATTTCAAACCCAACCATTTTTCCGTTTTAATTAAAAGCTTGCGAAAGGGAGTTTGATATTTTTTTCTAGTAATAAAATAATAATGGGGAAATTACGCGGATAATCAAATATATACTTGTTAATAAGCTAACATAACTATAGTTTGAATTAATTACGACTCGCAGCTTAATTTTAGCTATAATTACGTCACTTCTACATATACAATCTCTACCCTCTCTCCTCCCTCTCCCAATCCCGCTCACCTCTCTCCTCCCTCTCCCTATCTTGCTCGCCAGATATACAAATACATATGTATACCAATAACATATATACAATTATTTGACATATATACATATACAATTCTGCCCTCTCCCGCTTGCTTCTCTCCTCCCTCTCACAATCTTGCTCGCCTTTCTCCTCTCTCTAACATGTAGCTACGAATCGTAATTAGCAAACTATAGTTATGAAACATAATTAAGTTATATTTTATGCGAAAATTCCCCAAAAATAATAAACCTTTAAAGAAGATACACATATGGGCTATTGCACCATTAGTCCAGAAAACGTCCACCACATACTACTTTGTACATCCCAAAGAAATTGATCTAAACGTGTGATCTTAAGCAGTTTGTGAATCCTTGTATTATTCTATTATCATGTATAGTAAAAGTATATTTTTAAAAATAGTTGTTAATTTAAATAATCAACAGAGAAAATTAATTATATTTTTCTAACGTTGTTCTTAACATTAATTATTTTAAAATTAAGAGGCACCGGATAAAAATTAAAGAATTAATAATGATCCACCTAAAGATAAATAAATTGAATTCTATGTGACGAATGCGATGACCTATAGACCAATGGATCACGTCACTACTTAGAACACAAAAAAATCGAAAAATTAAGGCATCTAATCTACACCACTATATATACAACGTGTAAGTATGTACAACAAACAAATCATACTTAACCAATTTTTTGAGAAATTCTTCCTTTTTTTTTCACTTGTTTACTTGTTCATACAACAAAAATGGCTAATGATGAGGTGATTCTGTTGGATTTTTGGCCTAGCATGTTTGGTATGAGGCTAAGGATTGCACTTGCTGAAAAAGAGATAAAATACGAGTACAAAGACGAGGATTTGAGGAACAAAAGTCCTCTGCTTTTGCAGATGAATCCTATCCACAAGAAAATCCCTGTTTTGATTCATAATGGAAAACCAATTTGTGAGTCTATTATTGGAGTTGAGTATATTGAGGAAGTGTGGAAGGATAAAGCCCCTTTGCTCCCTTCTGATCCTTATGAGAGGGCACAAGCTAGGTTTTGGGCTGATTACATTGATAAGAAGGTAAATTCATAGCCCTTTCCCTTTTTTCTGTTTGGTATTTATTAGCCTATCTAAACTAATTTGGGATTGAAGCATTGTTGTGTTGTATTGTGTTGTTAGAGTTCATGTTAGAGTGGGGTAGAGTCCCACCTTAATTGGAATAGATTTGTTGTTTACTTATATATAGATATAGATTATTCTCTTCAGCTAACTTTTGAAGTTGATTGAGTTAGACATATGTGTTATATCTTTACATGATATCAGAGTCAGATTCATTGCCTTTTGTGTTTCTAATTTAAACTCATGTTGAACCTGGACGTGAAGGGATGTAAAAGTGGGTTAGAGTCACACATTTGTTGGAGAATGAGCTGGCTTATATGAATTCAAGACAATGTTTTCCTTATGAGCTAGCTTTTAAGATTGAGTTAGGTCCAAGTGTCATATATTTATATGGTGTTAGAGTAAGATCCATCCCTATTTGCACTTTTGTCTCAAGCTCCAGTTGGGTGTTGACGTGAAGAGGGTGTTAGAGCCCCACATTGTCTCGTTATATAGTTTTAGTTAATCATCACTTCACAAGCTAGACTCCTTTCCGCACTCTAGATTATAACTCGGAGGCCTGGGGTGTAAGAGGTTAAATTGGTTGAAGAAATGAATTATTGTCTCGTTATATAGTCTTGGTTAATCCTATTCCTCACTTTGTAAACTAGGACCCCCTACTCCAGATGCTCAGTCCTAGGTGTGAGGGGTATATATTAGAGTTTAACATTAGTTGAAGAAATAGAATATTGTCTTGGTATAAATTCATGTTTTGTGGCAACAAAGTGTTAACCGTTTTCTTTTTCTGTGTTTGTTGAAATTTCAGTTGTATGATACAGCAAGGAAGATTTATACATCAACGGGAGACGAACAGGAGGCAGGTAAGAAAGATTTCATAGAAATCCTTAAAGTGTTGGAGGGAGCACTTGGAGAGAAGCCTTATTATGGAGGAGATAACTTTGGTTTTGGGGATATTGCTCTGATTGGGTTCTACTGCTGGTTTCATGCTTATGAGGTTTATGGTAACTTCAGCATTGAGGCTGAGTGCCCAAAGCTTGTGGCTTGGGCCAAGAGGTGCATGAAGAGGGACAGTGTGGCTAAAACTTTGCCTGACCAACATAAGATCCTTGAGTTTGTAAAAATTCTTAGGGAAAAGCTTGGACTTGAATAAACATATGGTTATGCAATTATGCATATCATAATGTATTGAAAAAAGGCACTTCATTGTGCCTTTTCTTGAGTTGTTGTTTCAAGATTTGAAATGTTTGTTTGGTCATAGTGTAAGTTCTATTCTACTTGTAATAAAGGACAAGCTTGTGTCTTGTTGAATGTTGGCTTTTGTGATGAGAAGTAATTACTTTTTTCATGAGCATCATCTAACACATTACTCTCTCTGTTGTGTAGACCGTAGTGTAGAGTACTGATATAGTGTCTAGTTATGTTAAATTATTAATATTTAATATATATGAAGAGTATAGTAGTAAATTACTATCGACTTAATGAGTTATTGGTTTACACAATACTAAAAATTGATATCAAACTGACAATCCAATAATTTTTTGGATAAAACCATTAAAAACCCGTTGACACAATAACCCAATAACATTTTTTTCAATTTGATTTAATGGTCGATTCAATTTTTGCACACCACTACTTGATGACTAATAAAAGCCCACTTTTTTGTTAAAATAGTCCACTTTGTGAGTCTACATTCTACAAGTCTGAGATTGATAATTCGATTCAATTAGTTGTTGAGGGAAATGTAGCATAAATACTTGATTGTTTTTTATAAATTTATTCACTTTGGACACAACTTATGACATACATGATTGAAATAATAAAATTTGTGTATCAATTTACAAATTTTGGCTGGTGTTGGAAAGTCACTATGACTGAAGTGCAATCAATTTTTATTCAGGTACTTAAGGCATGTATGCCACAAGTGTAAATGTTGGTTAATTGATTATTTCTTTCGACTAGAAACAAAAACTTATTTTTATTGAATTTCAACATTAACACATGATTTAATGTACAAATATACTTCAAATCATTATAATTTGAAATATAAGTTTCAAAATTATAAAGAACAAATCTTAATCATAAATTGATCAAAACTTGCCAGCTCATTTTACAATAGTAATGTACTTGAGATGCACATGACTGAAGTGCATTCAATTTTTCGTATGCACGTAAAATGTGTGTGTCTCAATGGTAGATGTTCAATTAATTTTACCTCCAAAAATAAAAATATAACAAACTTGTTTTACAATAATGTTAATTTACCAATATTTTAAAACTTTTCCAGTAACATCCCTTTAATTTAAAACTTACTCTCATATTCAAAATTCAAGATCATTTTTTTTTAAAAAAAAAACATTATATTTTAATAGCTATAAATTTGAAAATAATATTGTTTCCCATGCATGAATATGAATAAAAAGGATCAATCATACAACTAGGGGTATTTTATAATATGATTTCAAAGTGAATAATGCCCAAAAAGTCCAAGATAATAGGTAAGCCCTAACATAAGAAGTCCATATCAGTCATCTTTAATCTTTCCTCTCTCTTTTTTTATTTAATTTATATATTTAACTAAAATCTTTGACAGCATATTGGCTATTGCACCATTAGTCCAGACACCGTCCACCCTATACTACACTGTACCTTTGTACATTCCAAAGATAATTGATTTAAACGTGTGATCTTAAGCAATTTCTGAATTCTTGTATTATTATACGTATTACCAGGTATAGTAAACATATTTTTTTTCAAAATAGTTGTCAATTTAAAAAATTAATTATCTTTTTCTAACTTTGTCCTTAACATTAATTATTCTAAAATTAAGAGGCACTAGATAAGGATTCAAGAATTAATAATGAACCACAAAAAGATAAATAAATTGAACTCTATGTGACGAAAGCAATGACCTTATAGGCTATAGACCAATTGATCACGTGACTATTTAGAACACAAAAGAATCGAAAAAATTAAGGCATCTACACCACTATATACTGCGCGTATGTATGTACAACAAACAAATCAATACTTTAGCAATTTTGAGATCTTTTTTTCCTTAATTCTTCTTAACTTGTTAATTCATACAAAATAAAATGGCTAATGATGAGGTGATTCTGTTGGATTCTTGGCCTAGCATGTTTGGTATGAGGCTAAGGATTGCACTTGCTGAAAAAGAGATTAAATATGAGTACAAAGAAGAGGATTTGTGGAACAAAAGTCCTCTGCTTTTGCAGATGAATCCTATCCACAAGAAAATCCCTGTTTTGATTCACAATGGGAAACCAATCTGTGAGTCACTTATTGGAGTTGAGTATATTGAGGAAGTGTGGAAGGATAAAGCTCCTTTGCTCCCTTCTGATCCTTATGAGAGGGCACAAGCTAGGTTCTGGGGTGACTACATTGATAAGAAGGTAAATTCATAGCCCTTTCCCCCTTTTTTTTTGGTATTTATTATCCATCTAAACTAATTTGGGATTGAAGCATTGTTGTGTTGTGTTGTTAGACTGGGTTAGAGTCCCACATCAGTTGGAATAGATTAGTTGTTTACTTATATGGACATAGATAATTCTCTTCTTATGAGCTAACTTTTGAAGTTGATCGAGCCGCACATTAATTGGAGAATGAGCTGGCAGTCTATTTATATGAATTTGGACAATTCTTTCCTTATGAGCTAGCTTTTGGATTCATCCCTACTTGTATTTCTGTCCCAAACTCCAGTTCGGCCTTGACACGAAGAGGGTGTTAGAGAGCCAAATTGTCTCATTATATAGTTTTAGTTAATCATCACTTCACAAACTAGACCCCCCCACCCTCTCCGCGCTCTAGATGCTAAGTCGTAGGCCTGGGGTGTTAGAGGTTAAATTAGCTGAAGAAATGACCCTTTAGAGTTTCACATTAGTTGAAGAAATAGAATACTGTCTGTGTTTGTTGAAATATAAGTGTTAACCGTTTTCTTTTTCTGTGTTTGTTGAAATTTCAGTTGTATGATACATCAAGGAAGATTTATACAACAACGGGAGACGAACAAGAGGCAGGTAAGAAGGATTTCATAGAAATCCTTAGAGTGTTGGAGGGAGCACTTGGAGAGAAGCCTTACTTTGGAGGAGATAACTTTGGTTTTGGGGATATTGCTCTGATTGGGTTCTACTGCCGATTTCATGCTTATGAGATTTATGGTAACTTCAGCATAGAGGCTGAGTTCCCAAAGCTTGTGGCTTGGGGCAAGAGGTGCATGCAGAGGGACAGTGTGGCTAAAACTTTGCCTGACCAACATAAGATCCTTGAGTTTATAAAAATGCTAAGGCAGAAGCTTGGAGTTGAATAAACATATGCATATCATAATGTATTGAAAAAAAGCACTCCATTGTGCCTTTTCTTGAGTTGTTGTTTCAAGATTTGAAATGTTTGTTTGATCATAATGTTAGTTATATTGTACTTGTAACTTGTAAAGGACAAGCTTGTTGTTGTGCCGTAATTTTCTATCTTTAGAAAAATCACTTTTTGAAATGTTATAAAGCAATTTGAGAAATACTTAGAAAGAGTCGCCACTTAATTTTTTAAAGAAATTAGGAAAACTTATAATTTTCAAAGATTTAAATAGAAAAAATCATTTGAATATACCAAAGAGGGTTCGGGGAAGGTTTTAAGAATTCGAAGTGCCCACTAACATGCGATTGACCTGTGACTTGCCTAAATATATTTGACTATTTTTAGAAAAATAATGATTTAGCATAAAAATAATGACTTACAATATATTTGACTAACTTTGAGAAAATAACTAAATAAATGACGCATTTTTTTTCTTTATTATATATATATTTTTTTTATTACTTTTTTTTTTAGAGACAGGGACCCAAAATGAAACATTTGACTCGAAATACAAGTGATTAGAATATTAATAAAATTAGATTAATTAGAATTTATTTAATTCATTTTTTGAAATAATAATTTAAACTAATTTAATAAATTAAAACATGAGCATCATTTTAAATTGATTGAAGAGTAAAAGTTTTGACTAACCTTTTTGAGAAAATAACTAAGTTTTTTATATATATATTAATTAATTGAAAAGGTTTTGACTAACATTTTTTTAAAAGTTTATATAAAAAAAAATACTTTAACTTAGACCAATTTTGAAATGAGTAAAATGTGGTTTGAGTGAAAAACGTTAAATAACAAATCTTTTAAGAACAATGATTTAACTTAATTAAAGATATAAAATTTGATCGGTATTTGATTAAAAAATAAATGACAACAACACAAAAAGAAGTATTTAAAGCAAACCAACACTAAGAAAATAAATCATCTTTTGGGGAATCTAATTAAGTTAATAAATTATGGTTAGGGTTAGGGTTAAATAAAATTAGTCAAGCATAATAAAAAAAAAACAATGCTAAGTAAAAGAGATAGGGAAATTGGGCCCCTTTTTTGGGCCAATTTTGCTGCAAATTTTTGGGTTTTAACCCAATCCCCTTTTTGCATATATACCGGTTGTATATCGGTGTATATTGGTCTTTTCTTAGCCCTTTTTCGTGTATATCATCCCATATACCGACTGTATGCAGTTTGCTTTGACGCCTCCAATCTGTATCTTCGTTTCAGGTCACATATTTGCTATATTGAACCTGTATATCAATGTATAATGCTGTATATAGTATGTATACAGCCCATTTCTTGGGCTTTAATTTCCAACAGCATGTTGGGTCTCTGGGGCCTGCAACAGCTTCCGAATATGTAGGGGGCTGACTCGAGAAATAGGGACGGCAAAGATCGAGCTTTTATGGCTCAACTTAAATGTGCAAGGTAAATAAGTCCATCATGGACTCAGGAGGGGTTTATGCGACAAAGAAAGGAGCCAAATTAGTATGTGAAATAAGTAAGCAATTAGGACATAACTTAATTAGAATGAAAGCAACTTAAATATTTTTTGAGGTAAAAATGTCACCCAAGTCACTATGAGACCAAATTGAAACCCAAATGTCATAAATTTCGATACAAGATAGGAGGCATACAAAACTAATAGTAAACTAATGAGAAATCATACACAAGGAAACAATGAGAAATCATACACAAACTAATGAGAAATCATACACAAGCAATAGCTAACACAACCCAAAAAATGCATAAAGAAACATGTTGCACATTTGACTACAATCACCTCATCTAATAAACCACACTAGACATAGACATATCCATGGGAACTTTTAAACTACCAGCTCTGTTATACCAAAGGAACATAAATTTGAAGCAGTAGCCAACTAACTCATCATAAGCAAAGGAAGAAAGTAACTACAAACAAATAACTAAAATGGGCAATATAAGCAAACATGTTAAATAAAGGCGTAATATAAAACAATATCCATAGCACTGTTGAACATTAACACTCAAGTAAACTAAGGCAAAATACAAGTTAAAAACTCGGAATGAATATTTTCAGATTTTTAGACAAAGATGGTGAGGACTATTCTCTGAAAAATAAGAGTAACCTTAGTTAAATCGTCACATTACAATGGTAGAGTTACAAGCATCCCGCCATGAGCTGAAATCCAAAGAGACATATACCACCCAAGCTAATCGAAAACAAAGGCTAGATATATCTACTATGCGAATTCAAACTAGTATTAACAAGAAAACCTTCACAATAGAAAAAACACCAAGGCAAACGGCCAAGAATATGGTCACATTCTCATCACACTAATAAAAGCTAAAACCGAACAGTGAATGATTCAAAACGACCCAACCGATACACTCATAGTTGAGACCAAATGAGTTTTAAGCCATTTCGAGCAACACCAAGTAGCGAATCAACTAGCTTCATAGATATAAAGCCAAGCTAATGAATATCTCGACCAACATATAATACTAACGTGACTTCATCGATGCTTGAATCATGCTATGCTTACTGCTAAACAATTCATAGGAAAACGGTACTAAAGCAAAGACTTAAAGCGAAGGAACCAAACGTTCTTAATAACAAACTCCATACTAAGTATCGAACACATAGCACACCGTATCAAAAACAGGACGTAAGAGAAGGCGAAGTTATCTTCTTTGAGGTAGCAAACTGAGAATAAACGAGCCAAATAGAGCAAATCTTCTTACAGCGGTTTAGACTCGAACAATAGACAAGGAAATTTGAACCAACCTTTGATCAAAGCTTTTCTTGGAACTTAGAATTAGAAAATCGTTTTGAAATTTCTTAAGTGTAAAACGACTATTTCCAAACAAAAAAAAACTTCTATGCTCGCCC
Organism: Solanum stenotomum; assembly: GCF_019186545.1. Classification (NCBI taxonomy): domain Eukaryota; kingdom Viridiplantae; phylum Streptophyta; class Magnoliopsida; order Solanales; family Solanaceae; genus Solanum; species Solanum stenotomum. The sequence goes on along the minus strand of NC_064290.1, from coordinate 2,226,265 downwards.
CTCCAAACAGTGACCAAAAGAGCTGAATATATAGATGAAAAATAGGGGGAAATTGGGTGAAATTTCCCATTTCAAATTCAAATTTCTTACTCCTTTTCAAGGCCAACAGGGAGCAACTGGGTTTGGTATGAAATTTTCTCCAAAATCTCAGAAAATCCGAAGCAGCAGAGCTGCTGCGTACAACTGCTGTTGACATTTTGGACTGCTGCTGCTATTGTTGAAATTAGAAGGGAAAGAGGGGATGGGGCGGGTTTGGTGTATGCTGTTGTTGTTATTATTTTATTGGAATGGGTCGGTTGGTATATGTATGTATTGTATTGTTAATGTTTGCTAAAAATTGGTTAATGGCCCAACTTCTTGGTCCCTTTAAATGGGTTAGAGATAGAATTAGATTGGTTAGATTTCGGAGTTTAAGCAATAGCCAAATTTAGTTAAATTAATAAATTCGGCTAAAACCTAAATAAGATGAATTAATGTTAATTAATTAACGAGCTTCTTAATTATAACAAAACAAATAATTAATTCAATTATAAAACTAATTAACTCAAAATATAAACCTACCTTATATGTTAACTCATGGATTAAATTAAAATATTTAAGAAATAAAATCTTTTTGAGACGATTTTCAAATATTCATAAAGTATACCAACTATATACTTAATTATGTAAAACATGTATATTATTCAAAAATTATAAAAAGGCGACAAAACATTTAAAAATAACTTGCAAATTATTATTATTGTTATTTTTTGAACATTTCTAAAACTAATCATTTTAAATCGCTTGAAATTGAAGAAGCTCAATGATTAATTTATATTGTGGACGGTCAAAATTGGGTGTCAACACTTGTGTCTTGTTGAATGTTGGCTTTTGTGATGAGAAGTATTTACTTTTTTCATGAGCATCATCTGTCCCTTTTTATTTGTTCAATTTTGACTTTTTTATTTTTATCTTTTTACTTGTTATTTTTGACAAATAAGAAAAAAAATATTTTTTTTTTACCTATTTTAACCTCAATTTATTTGGAGAATTAATGTTTTTTAAAAAAGTTAGAATCTCTTCAATAAGTAAATTGATTTTGGAATTATATCAATTAATAGGGGTAAAATTGTAAATTCACTATGTTATTTATTATTTTGTTAATAGGCGTGTCATGTAAAAATTGGACAAGTAAATAGGGAGCAGATGTAGTAGAAGTACTATGACGTGTGAAATGTGTAGACCGTAGTGTAGAATACTGATATAGTGTCTAGTAATGTTAAATGATTAATATTTACTCCCTCCGTCCCATTTTATGTGGCAACATTTGACTGGGCACGGAGTTTAAGAAATAAATGAAGACTTTGAAATGTTTACCAAATTGCCCTTTAAAAAGTAGACTCATTTCTCTCTCTCCTCATAAATGTATTGGAGTATTATTTTAAGATTAAGTAGGACCAACAAGGGTAAAAAAGAAATTGTACCTTTAAATACTTACCATATAAGGAAATGTGACATTCTTTTTTAGACTGACCAAAAAGGAAATGTTGCCACATAAAATGGGACGGAAGGAGTAATATTTCTGAAGAGTATAGTAGTAAATTACTATTGTCTTAATGGTTATCAGTTTAAAAATAAATAAAAAGTCTAGCTTGACAGTGTAGTTGGCATACATTTCAAACCCCGACCATTTTTCCGTTTTAATTAAAAGCTTGTGAAAGGGACTTTGACATTTTTTTAAAGTAAAATAATAAACCTTAAGGAGTATACACATTGTTTCTTTGTACAACTCAAATATCTATTGTCTTAATAGTTATCGGTTTAAAAATAAATAAAAAGTCTAGCTTGACAGTGTAGTTGGCATACATTTCAAACCCCTACCATTTTTCCGTTTTAATTAAAAGCTTGTGAAAGGGACTTTGATATTTTTTTTAAGTAAAATAATAAACCTTAAGGAATATACACATTGTTTCTTTGTACAACTCAAATATATTGATATGAACGTGTAATCTAAAGTAATTTGTAAATACTTGTATTGCTATATTATATGTTATAAGTTTTATTCTTCGTTTTATGTGGTTTTTTAGTAGTTAAGATTTTCATTATTTGTACAAGTGAAACTAGTAGTAACATTTTTACAATTTATATATAACTCAAAAAATTATTTTTGTCCTATTTTTCGTGTATGAGCCGAGCTAGAAGATGTAAGGAGATAATTTGAATCTTGTTTGTTAAAAGATTACATTATATATGATCAAAATTATATTTTATATATATCTAAAATCAACTATTGAATCTTCTTGAACTCTTAGTATATTTATTTATTGATATTTTGATTATTTTCTTTTAAAAAACAAACAATAAAACATGACCCCATCGCTATCAAATGTTGTGGTACTACCTCCGACCATTTTTATTTGTCATGTTGCGTTTTTCAAAAGTCAATTTGATTAATTTTTAAAATTAAATTAAATTACATTAATTCGACAGTTTAAACAAAAAAATTAAATATTCAAAAACTATACGAAAAGTACTTTAAATTGCAATTTCTTGCATATCAATATGATGAAATATATATATCGTAAAATGTTAGTCATAGTTCTTATAGTTTAACTCTAAAAAAGAAAACTATGACAATTAGAAGTGAACGGAGGGAGTATAATGTAATTTTTCTACTATGGGAATTCAGTTACATCTCCTTTCCACGTACTCGATAAATTTGGAAATTCAAAAGTATGGTTAATAGTCTCCATAGTGAGAAATCGTGTGGACGTTATTGCAAGTTTTGTATATTTATGGAGGTCTGTCTCGTGTTGAGAAGAATCTTGATATTTCGAATTGTTGAAACGCTTGAAAATAGATGGCATTTGGCCATACTATATAGTACTAATTCTTCTTTCCCTTTTTTTTTTTAAACAATTTAAAATATTTTAAGGACATACGATTAAAATCAGACAATTTTTTATTTGATTCTTAAAATATAAATGATATTATATAATTGAGATAAAAAATATTTAATAGTAAACATATTATATTATAAATGCTAAAAAAAACATTTTCTAATGGTATTAAAAATTGGGAAAATTGTATAAAATAGCAAACTATTAATTCAAATTAAATGTTATAGCCATAGTTTATTTTAATTGTAATTCGCAGCAAACATCCCTTTTTTTTGCCATTTGATTCGCTATACAATTAGTCATTTTATACATTTCGATATAAAATGTATAAAATGCGTTTGTGTTTGTATAAAGCGGGAGAAAAGTGTATATATAAATACAAATACATATATTTTCGACCTATACACTTATAATTATACAAATACAGATCTCTTTATACAAATTAAAATGTATAAATGAATTTATACAAAAGTGAACAATTTATATGAAATTGGATGTTTGTAGTGAATTATACAAATCAAAAGCTCCATAGTAAACATAAAATTTGATATGAAGCGCAATTATGCAAACTATAGTTATAACATACAAATATGATTTTTATGTTTGTTATATGTGAAAGTTGCTCTTAAAAATTTATAGTAACAAATAAATTGGAATAAATAAAGCATTAAATTTGGAGAGGATTTCCAAGATAAAAGAGGAACAGAGAATAAATGGAATATTAAATTGGCGATTTCGAAGAGAAAAAAAGGAACACAAGAACGTATAGGAGCTCTATTTTTTGAACTAACTATCCATTTGTAATCAGATATTTTAAATTTGAATTTTCATAGAAAAAATATTATTATCCACTTTTAATTAAATATTTTAAATATGAGTTTAAATTTAAGAAAAACTATTATTAATCGCATTTTCTTCAGAAATAAAACCTATCATAACTAATGCTATACCAAATAAATATAATTTTGGTAAGAGACCACGTGACGAAAGTGATGACCTATAAATCTTAGGCCGCCCAGAAAAGTCTCGAATATTATAGACTTCAACATAATATTAATGAAAAAAATTAACTTTGCAAAAATCAAGTGTGTGAACGAATATTCCAATGGACCACTATATATACTACGTCGTATATGTATGTGCTCCATACAAATCAATAGGTAACCAATTTTGAGAAATTCTTCTCTTTTTTTTTTCTACACTTGTTCATACAACAAAAATGGCTAATGATGAGGTGATTCTGTTGGATTTCTGGGCTAGCATGTTTGGTATGAGGCTAAGGATTGCACTTGCTGAAAAAGAGATAAAATATGAGTACAAAGAAGAGGATTTGAGGAACAAAAGTCCTCTGCTTTTGCAGATGAATCCTATCCACAAGAAAATCCCTGTTTTGATTCATAATGGAAAACCAATTTGTGAGTCTATTATTGGAGTTGAGTATATTGAGGAAGTTTGGAAGGATAAAGCCCCTTTGCTCCCTTCTCATCCTTATGACAGAGCACAAGCTAGGTTCTGGGCTGATTACATTGACAAGAAGGTAAATTCATAGTCCTTTCCCCTTTTCTTTTAGGATTCATTAACAAGTGATAACCATTTCTTTTTCTGTGTTTGTTGAAATTTTTCAGTTGTATGATTCTGCAAGGAAGATATGGGGAACAAATGGAGAAGAGCAGGAGGTAGGAAAGAAAGATTTCATAGAATGCCTTAAAGTGCTGGAGGGAGCACTTGGAGAGAAGCCTTACTTTGGAGGAGATAACTTTGGTTTTGTTGATATTGCACTGATTGGGTTCTACAGCTGGTTTCATTCTTATGAGACTTATGGTAACTTCAGCACAGAAGCTGAGTGTCCAAAGTTTGTGGCTTGGGCCAAGAGGTGCATGCAGAGGGACAGTGTGGCTAAGTCTTTGCCTGACCAACATAAGGTCCTTGAGTTTGTAAAGTCTCTTAGGCACAAGTTTGGAATTGAATAAACATATGCATATCATAATGTATTGAAAAAAGGCACTTCATTGTGCCTTCTTGTGTTGTTGTTTTAAGATTTGAAATGTTTGTTTGGTCATAGTGCAAGTGAGTTCTACTTTTACTTTACTCGTAATAAAGGAATCTTAGCTTGCCTTGTTGAGGGTGGGCTTTTCTAGTCCTTGTATGTAATTCTGGGGCTTTTCCTCATTGTATTTACAAGTAATCACTTTTTTCATGAGCATCGCCTATCACCAATAGTAACAACGCCTCAGATCTAAACAAGTTGGGATCGACTATATGATTTTACTTTATGCCATCCAGAACATAATAAACAATAACAACTCTGTTATTTTACATTTTCTCGATTCCTTTTTATTTCTGTTTTTAATTGTTTTGAAGAGCAGGGGATCATCTAGGGTTTACTCGGATTTTGTGCCTTTCAACTTAACCCATTACTTTTGGCTCAATGGTTGACCTAGAAATTACGCCTAATGATTTTGATAACTTTTGATCAACCTAAGAAATTCAAATTGCATGTTCAAACTTTTAACAGAACTTCAACTTTAATCAATCTAATTTCAAATCATGTCCAAACGAAGCCTAAGATATGGTGGGGATTGGAGTAGTTTGATCTTAATTTTGTTTTGTGCACCAAATCATCGGAAAAAAAAATTATTTACTATTCAAAGTTTGAGGACTTCTTATGAAATATCCCTTCTGATCCTTGTGAAAGAGCACAAGCTAGGTTCTGGGCTGACTATATTGACAACAACGTAAATTCTTTGATGATATCTTATATATAGAGTATAATTTTTTACCAACGGGATTCAAATGAACATCCTCAATGTTGATCTGAGTGATTTTATGTGTTGTCGCATGCATCATAACGTATTTTTAAAAAGGGCATTTTTGTTGTGCCTTTTATAAATCTAAATAGCAAACCTCAAAATGACTATCCATGCATTCCTCCTAAAAAGGGAAGACGAGGAAGAGGACTCGGAGCTGAAAATTACACCTAATGATTTTGATAATTACTTTTGATCAACTTAGAAAATTCAAATTGTATGTTCAAATTTTACACAAAAATTCACTATCAAATCATTATGATTTCAAGTCATGTCCAAATGGCACATAGGATGAAGAATTAAGTAAGGGGTTCTTTTGAACCTTATTTCCTGAAATGATTATACAGTATATATAAAATTAAAATTAACTTTTATGTATGCATAGTAGATATTGAATTTTCTTAGTTGCCTTCTGTGTCTACTTATTTATTTTTTGAAATTTCTTAACGAAAATCATGACCCTTCACTTACTCATAGTTGATAACAATGGACAACAATAATGATTGCAATTTCTAAATCAATTTGTTTGACATAGATGACAAGATTTTTTTTCTAACCATCCTAACCACTTAAATTTTTTTTTTTTCTATTTGTCCTAACTAACAAATTTCATGATCCTTTCCTTTTTTTATAATATTAAATTTTATTTTAATCAAATAAAGAAATATTTGGTGAGCCTCTATTGGTGTAGATCTACCAGGCGACGAAAGCGCCAACATATAGGTTACACGAATCTCCAAGTGCTATATATGTATATGTACAACAATCATATCAGTACTACCAATTTTGGAAAAAAAAAATTATTTTTTCTTCTTCACTCGGCTTTGTTAATTTATCTGCAAACGCACGTTCTCAGAAACTAGTACATGGCTAATGATGAGGTGATTCTGTTGGATTTCTGGGCTAGCATGTTTGGTATGAGGTTAAGGATTGCACTTGCTGAAAAAGAGATAAAATATGAGTACAAAGAAGAAGAGGGGCTGATTACTAACAAAAGTTCTCTGCTTTTAGAGATGAATCCTATACACAAGAAAGTTCCAGTTTTGATTCATAATGGAAAACCAATTTGTGAGTCTATTATTGGAGTTGAGTATATTGAGGAAGTTTGGAAGGATAAAACCCCTTTGCTCCCTTCTGATCCTTATGAGAGGGCACAAGCTAGGTTTTGGGCTGATTACATTGACAAGAAGGTAAATCCATAGCACTAATTAAGATTTATTTTAGCCAAATCTGAATTAATTTGAAATTGAATCTTTCTATTTTTTTGTGTTGTGTCGGTAGAGTTTCACATTGGTTGGTGGAAGGTGAAATGTTGTTTTCTTAATAGTCTTGGTTAATGGTGACCTAATGAAATTAGCTTTTTTTGGAGTTAAATTAGGTAAACTCCGCTTTTCTTTTGGCCCTTTTATTTTACTATTCGTACTCCAAATGTCTTGTTGAAAATACAATTAAATAATAAAAGTGTAAAATCTCTCTTTAATAGTTTAAACTTTTAGATGAGATATATTCACACACTTAACACAGTATCAGAGATTCTGAGATCAAATCTCAATTCCATCCATATCGAAAAGAATTTCACATGCTTGGCACATGAAAAAAAATTGGGGTCATTTTGAAAATACAATTAAGTAATAAATTTAGATGAAATGATCACATACTTCAACATGTTTAGTCCTAGGCCCGTAGGGTTTTAGAGTTTCACATGAGTTGTAAAAATGAAACTGTTAATCCACACTTCATAAACTAGGGTTCTCCCTACTCCAGATGCTCAATCCTAGGCCTGATGTATGTTAGAGTTTCACATTGGTTGAAGAACACTTCATAAGCTAGGTTCCCCGCTTCAGATGCTCAATCCTAGTCGTAGGGGTGTTAGAGTTTCACATTAGTTGAAGAAGAGGAATATTGTCTTGTAATGTAGTCTTGGTTAATCCTCACTTCATATTCTAGGTTTTGCTAGTGTCGTCTAAGGTCCATTTTCTTAATATGAACTTGACTATGACTTTTATTTCAGTTTTGTGGCAACAAGTGATAACCTCTTTTCTTTTTCTGTGTTTGTTGAAATTTTTAGTTATATGTTTCTTCAAGGAAGATATGGGGAACAAAGGGAGAAGAGCAGGAGGCAGGTAAGAAAGATTTCATTGAAGTCCTTAAAGTGTTGGAGGGAGAACTAGGAGAGATGCCTTACTTTGGAGGAGATAATTTTGGTTTTGTGGATATTGCTCTCATTGGGTTCTATAGTTGGTTTTATGCTTATGAGACTTATGGTAACTTCAGCACAGAGGCTGAGTGTCCAAAGTTTGTGGCTTGGGCCAAAAGGTGCATGCAGAGGGACAGTGTGGCTAAGTCTTTGCCTGACCAACAGAAGGTCCTTGAATTTATACAAATGCTAAGGCAGAAGTTTGGAATTGAATAAACATATGCATATCATAATGTATTGAATAAAGCACTTCATTGTGCCTTCTTGAGTTGTTTTTTGAATTTGGTCATGGTTTAAATTCTACTTACTTGTCAGATTTTTGTATCTTCAGTTGAACTCATTACTTGTGGCTCGATGGTTGATTTGATCTGTTGTTGGATTGGTCATTGGTTATGGGATTATGCATCATAATGTATTATAAAAAAATGCACTTTGACGTTCCTTTTGAGTTGTAGTATCTAGATAAGTGAAGTTAAAGTTCAAGATAAACTCTATTCTAAGACTAAGATCAAGACTTGTAAAACACCGACCTGTAGACTAATAAAAAAGCCCACTTCTTTAATAAAAGAGTTCAGCCCATTATAAGATTCCGTATCTTAATGCGTAATGCTGACATCTTAGGATATTTCGATATTTTAGCTATGAATTATGATTTTCGTATTTAGTAAAATTATATATGAATTGAGAATTTTTTTATAGTTTTTACAACTTGTGGGTCATCATGTTTATGAGGGAAAAAAGTTACATTTTAAGAATTCAAATTAGATTAAGAATTAAGATTCTTGTACTTATTAGTTATTCCGCAAGGAATTCTTTTGAATTTATGTATATATAGTATATATTGAATTTCCTTGAATTCTTTGCATGTCTACTTATTTATATTTTGAATTTTAATTTCTTTTATGAAAATTATGACTCTTCATTCAATAATGATGATCGTGGTTGAGAATGATGGGTGAAGGCATGTAACTGATAATTGTGGACGACAGTATTAGTAATCGGTAATAATGGACGATGATAGTAATAATGAGTGAATGGAATTGATAAACTACCTTTTTTTTAATCAAAATCTCTAAATCAATTTGTTTGTCATAATTTAATTAACTTGAGTTTGAGTTTAAGAATATTATATATAATGCTTATATATATATAATGTTTTTAAAATATGATATATTAATTAAATATTTTAAATGAATTAAGAAAATATAATAGAAAAAAGGAAATCAACAACTACAACCTTATTGTTTGAACTTTAATATAATAGACCACGTGATGGAAGCGATGAGTCTAAGACTGGGCAACGGACCGGAACGGAATCACCGGACCGGAATGAACCGGTACCGAACCGGAACGGGATGGGTTGACCGGAATGTTGACCGGTACCGGGATGAACCGGACCGGAATTACCGGTACGGATACACGGTTCCGTCCCGTTCCACTATATACCGGGATGGAACCGGAACGGACCGGAATGGAATGGGACGGGATAAACGGAACGACACATCTAGCTATTTTAAAAAATGATTAAAAAAATTTAGTTATTTTAATTTTTTGAAATACAAAAATATTAATGTTTTTTTATTTTTCTAAGTTTAAATTAATAGTTTTGAAATTTATAATGTAGTTTTACTTAAGTTTATTTTAAAAATATTTTTTTTAATTTTTACTTATTAAATTTGCAAGTTANTCAATGGAAAGTACTACGGATGGTGGAAAAATCGCATGATGGATCACCTCATCGGAGAAAACCCTGATCTATGGGGAGTTATTCTGGACGGACCAACCATACCTATGAAAACTGGAACTGATGGAGTCACCAAGATACCAAAAGAAAGGAAGGAATGGGATGTTGTTGACAAATTAGCTATCCAGAACAATGCCAAAGCCAAGAAAATCTTGATATGCGGTATAGGTCCAGATGAATACAATCGAATCTCATCATGTCAGGATGCTAAAGCTATATGGGAAACTTTACAAACTGCTCACGAGGGAACAACTCAAGTAAAGAAGTCTAAAGTAGATAATCTAAACAGGCAATATGAATTGTTTCGAATGGCAGAAGGTGAAACTATACAAGAAATGCACACCAGGTTCACCTCAATCATTAACGAGATGTACTCTTTGGGAGAAATAGTTCCAAATGGAAAGGCAGTAAGAAAACTCTTAAGTGTTCTCCCTGAATCATGGGAAAGCAAAGTTGAAGCAATCACTGAAGCTCGTGATTTGGATGCGCTAGCTATGGACGAATTAATTGGAAATCTCATCACATATGAACTCAAGAAAAATCAAGAAAAAGAAATCGGAGGGAAGAGAAAAGAAAGGAACCTGGTCCTAAAGGCTACTGTACCAGAAGACTTTGAGGATGAAAATATTGCACTAATGACCAAAAGATTTTCCAGAATGTTAAAGAGAGGGCAAGTATTTCAGAAAAGAAATCCTCAGAAAACAAATGAGAATACCAAAGAACAAGTGTGTCATAAGTGTGGAAGTCCAGATCACTTCATCAAGTTTTGCCCACTTTGGGCTTTGGAACAGAAAAGAGGCACCTCGGAAAAATTAAGGGAAGTCAAGAAAGACAAATATATTCCCTCAAATAGACGAATGACGAATCAAGAGGCAGATATGTCCATGAAGAAAGCTTTCGCAGCAATGGGAAATCTGTCTGAAGAAGAATCTGAGGATGAAGAACTGGAAAATAAGTCACTTCTTGCGATCGAGCAATTTGATGAATATGACTTTCTTGCTCTAGTCGCCATATCAGAATCAGAAGAAGAAGGGAGGAACATCTGTAAATCACAAGAAACAATCCAAGCACTTATGGCCGGATCNGCGATTGAGCAATCTGATGAATATGACTTTCTTGCTCTAGTCGCCATATCAGAATCAGAAGAAGAAGGGAGGAACATCTGTAAATCACAAGAAACAATCCAAGCACTTATGGCCGGATCAGATTCTGAAGAGGATGAGGAAGAACACATACATGGCAAGGTAAGTCTTCATCACGTAAAAAATAATCTTAGCTCATATTCAAAAAGGGAATTAGAATCATTATTATACACTCTCATTAATGCATATCAGTCTGTAGACTCAAGAAGGGGACTAATAATGGAAGACTATGCATCACTAAGAGAAGAAAATGAGAATCTTGAAAAACAGAATCACCACCTTTTAAGCAAGATAACAGAGCTAAATAAAAACTTAGATTCCATGATTAAGAAGAATGAAGAACTGAACAAAGAACTTCACATGTCTAAAGCTGAAGCAGAAAATAGTATGAGATGGACCAGGTCCTCCATATTACTTGATAATATTCACAAGAGTCAAACCTCTACAAAACATGGAATAGGTTTCGACAAAAATTCCCAAGTAAAAAATCCCAACATAGATTGTCTATGCGTACATTGCGGATTTACTGGGCATAAAAGTTACGATTGCCATAGGAAATTAACTGCTTATAAAAATAATCTAATCTATTTAAGAAAGCCACATCCCAAGAGAGTTACAAAACAAATTCCTAACACCAAAACCCTCCCTAGATGGGCTAGGAAGAATCTCATTCACCCTTTTTGTAATAAACAGGGACCCAAGTGGATCTGGGTACCCAAAACTAACTCATAAATGTTAATTGCAGGGATCAGTGAGGAAAGAGCTGAAGCAATGGTACCTGGACAGCGCGTGCTCAAGGCACATGACTGGGGACAAAAGTAACTTTCTCTCACTGAGAAACTTCAAAGGCGGAAACGTGGCCTTTGGAAACGGAAAAAATGGAGAAATACAAGGAATTGGACAGGTTGGATCAATGCATAATCATGCAATTGACAATGTGTACTATGTGAAGGGACTACAACATAATTTGCTTAGCGTATCTCAAATGTGTGACAGAGGAAACAGTGTGCTCTTCACAGCTAAAGAATGTAAGGTGACAAACTCAGCCTCCGGGAAACTAATTCTTCTAGGAAAAAGGCATAAGAATGTGTACAAGACAAATATCATGAATCCTAAAGAAAATACACTCAAGTGTCTCAGCGCAGTCACTGACTGGTCTATTCTCTGGCACAAAAGGATGGGACACATCAGTCTTTCGACAATAAACAAACTCATATCCAAGGATCTAGTTCGAGGGCTTCCAACTAAAAGCTTTAATGATGATAAGGTCTGTGGAACATGTATTCGAGGGAAGCAAGTAAGATCCTCATTCAAACCTAAATTGATGGTCAGCACTACCAGGCCACTAGAACTACTTCACATGGATTTATGCGGGCCGATGCGTGTACAAAGTAGAGGAGGCAAAAGGTATGTATTCGTAATTGTAGACGACTACTCAAGATTCACATGGACATTATTTCTTGCAACAAAAGATGAGACATATACCATGTTCGAAATCTTCGCAAAACTAGTCCAGAAGAAATTCAACAAGGAAATCACTAGCATCCGATCTGATCATGGATTAGAGTTTGAAAACTCAAAATTCTTGGAATTCTGTGCCACAAACGGTGTTGAGCATAACTTTTCAGCACCTAGAACATCACAACAAAACGGTGTAGTTGAACGCAAAAATAGAACACTCGAAGATATCGCAAGAACCATGCTGATCTCAAGCAATCTTCCAAAGACTTACTGGGCTGAGGCAGTAAACACGACATGCTATCTTATAAATAGGTGTATGATCAGATCGGTGTTAAACAAGACTCCATATGAATTGCTGAAGGAAAGAAAGCCAAACTTGACACATCTTAGAGCCTTTGGGTGCACCTGCTATATACATAACAATGACAAAGATATCTTAGAAAAATTCGATGCCAAAAGCGATGAAGGAATCTTTCTCGGATATTCATCACAAAGTAAAGCCTACAAAGTACTTAACAAAAGAACAAATCGTGTGGAGGAAAGCGTCCATGTCATCTTTGATGAAGGAAATAACTCAACAGAAGAGAATTCAGAGGATGATCAAAACGAAATAGGAATGACAAACCCCTCAGAATTAAAAATCAATGAGCCAGATCCCACATTCCCTCAAAAAACACCTGCAACAGAAGATGAAAATACTATTGAATCAGGTCCCCCTTCTTCTGAAAACACCCATGAAAATCAACCTCACAGCTGGAAACACCAAAGCTCACACCCCATCCAAAATATTCTCACTCCTCTAGATTCAGGAATCCAAACAAGATCCAAATTACGAAACATGTGTGCATTCTCAGCTTATGTATCCTTAATTGAACCAAAGAATATAAAAGAGGCATTGTTGGATCCTGACTGGATTACTGCTATGCAGGAAGAACTGAATCAGTTTGAACGAAGCAGAGTATGGAACTTGGTTCCACGACCTCAAAACAGAACAGTGATAGGAACAAGGTGGGTTTTCAGAAATAAACTTGACGAACAAGGGCAGGTCACACGCAACAAAGCCAGACTAGTCGTGCAGGGATATAATCAAGAAGAAGGAATAGACTATGATGAAACTTTTGCTCCCGTAGCAAGAATGGAGGCAATTAGAATGTTGATAGCATATGCTGCTCACATGGAATTTAAGCTTTATCAGATGGATG
>NC_064290.1:2170640-2211075 GCF_019186545.1 Solanum stenotomum | reverse complement strand
AATTAAAGCAAGAAAGCAGAGCAAAAGAAGGAAACAATTAAAGCAAGAAAGCAGAGCAAAAGAAGGAAACAATTGAAGCAAGAAAGCAGAGTTAAAGAAGGAAACAAATAAAAGAGGAAGTTGTGTGCTAACAGGATTTGTAATAAAAGGTCAAACAATAAATCCTTTCCTTTTCGTACACAACTTCATGTCGTTTCCTTGTATACATTGGACACCAATTCTTCAACTCTATAAAAGGATGTCAAAAGCAGACAAGACACAGAGTCTTTTGCCGCATCAAAAACGAGAGGAAGAAAGAGTAAGAAAATACGCAAAAGTCTACTATATTGAGAGTTCTTAGGAATAGAATTCAAGAAGTTCTATAGTTAGAATTTCTTGTGTGAAAAAGGTGTTTTTGATTCATAGTTAGAATCATTGTCATAGATTGTTTTGTACAAGAAGTGAGTTTGGCTTCTTGTAGAGTTGAGTTATTGAGAGGTTTGTAACAAGAGGTGGGTTTGGCCTCTTGGGGAGTAGAGATAGTTGACTATAGTTAGTCAAGAGTTTTTTTTGGTTATTGATTATTGAGTTGTAATCGTGACATAGTTGTTAAATAATAAAACAAGGTTTTCCTTCCTTGAGTGAGGAAGTGTTTAACAAAAAGTATTGTGTAGCTGTTAAAGTATTCTGTCATACGCAAATATACAAGAACCTGGTTCTTGTTCTAGGGGTAAGGTTTCTTCATATATAATTAGGCCGACAAGGAAAAATCTCAAAATATTATGGACTTCAATGATGTGTTATGAATATCTAAAACATATTATGTATAAAATAATACGATGTAGTTGTTTTCTAGGGAATAAAATAATATGGACCTCGTGACGAAGGTAATGACCTATCAATCTGTGTAAAAATATTTAATTGGGTCATGACGTTTAAAAATATCAAATTTTATTATTTAAAATAAGTTATAGGTACTTTATAGAAAAATATATGTAATGATCTTGAAATTAAGTAGTTTTCTATTTGTCATATGAACAAGCATTCAAGATTAAAAGTCAAAACTTATTGAATCTGAAATTTTATCGTGAAAGAAGTTAGGTCAAAGTTCATGACTATATACCTCCAAAATCAATCTCGTAAATCACTCAGATATTTGTATGACTATGAATAATTTCATTAAAGATAAAATGAAATCGACAACTAAGAATAAAATAATGTCAAATAAATGAGGACAAAGTAAAAAAGGTTTAATACATCTACTATTTCTTAAAAAACTTGTTAGTACATTTTATTTAAACAATAGAATTACAATATGTTCCAATTGAGCACTTGAACGTATGATAAAGAATTCTTATCAGACACTTTCAACTCAAATTCAGGAATTCTTTTGTGAACGTCTATTTAGATAATTAAGTTAATAATCACATAAAATATATTATCTTTGTCTCCTTTAATTATACATATCAACCTCATTTGTAAAGACATGAGATTTTTATGACTTGTTAAGCCTAATGCGTACATATTTTAAGTAATTAACTTATTTAAGTAGAGTCATAATCGAAACAAATCGTAATTTGAATATTTAAATTAAATTTACTTAATTACAAAATTAATAGTTAAACACCTCAATGGATGACACAATGCTATTAGTAGTACACAAAAACTCCACAACACTATATATGTAGGATGTGTATGTATAACTAACAAATCAGTATTTGCAATTGTGAAAAAAATATTTAACTTTTTTCTTCTTCTCACTTGCAATTCATGCAGCACAAAAATGGTTAATGATGAGGTGATTCTGTTGGATTTCTGGCCTAGCATGTTTGGTATGAGGTTAAGGATTGCACTTGCAGAAAAGGAGGTTAAATATGAGTACAAAGAAGAAGATGTGTGGAACAAAAGTCCTTTGCTTTTAGAGATGAATCCTATACACAAGAAAGTTCCAGTATTGATTCACAATGGAAAACCAATTTGTGAGTCTATTATTGGAGTTGAGTATATTGAGGAAGTGTGGAAGGATAAAATTCACCATCAAATCATTATGATTTCAAGTCATGACCAAATGGAACATAAGATGAAGAATTAAGTAAGGAGCTCTTTTGAACCTTATTTCCTGAAATGATTATACAGTGTATATATAAAATTAAAATTAACTTTTATGTATCCATAGTAGATATTAAATTTGCTTAGTTGCTTTTTGTGTCTACTTATTTATATTTTGAAATTTCTTAATGAAAATCATGACTCTTCACTTATGAGATCATGACTCTTCACTTACTCATAGTTGATAACAATGGACAACAATAATGATTGCAATTTCTAAATCAATTTGTTTGACATATATAACAAGAATTTTTTTCTTACCATCCTAACCACTTTAATTTTTTTTTTTCTATTTGTCCTTACCAACAAATTTCATGATCCTTTTCTTTTTTTATAATATTAAATTTTATTTTAATCAAATAAAGAAATATTTGGTGAGCCTCTATTGGTGTAGATCTACTAGGCGACGAAAGCGCTGACATATAGGTTACACGAAGTGCTATATATGTATACTAGATAAGCAAGCCCCTGCTTTGCACGGGCCCAACACAATTGATTATGTACCCAAGTTATTTTAGTAGCACATGCAATAGTTATCTTCATTTACTTGTTATTTAGATCATAGTTACAAACTTGTTTACAAAAATTGAAAAGTTAAAAACTAAATGCATATCCGCCTTGATATGAAACTATTTCTATCTGGAATCTTGGATAAATGTGGACCAAGATGTGTTGCCATGCCAATTGAAGTAGTCCGTAGAATATTATTGTCGGGTGTATTCCTACTACACTTTAGTCATAATTCTACGGATTCTTCTTGTTTACCATGGTGCAATTCTTGAACTTGGCGCAACCATCTTTGCTCTAGATTACAAAGACACCTGCAGTGGAAGACAATGGGACAACACTTAGGCCAAATCTATGTAAATATTCTATGCCTTCTGAAATTATAACTAACAAGGTGACAAACTATCAATTGTGATTTTCCTAGAAATAATAGTAGTAAGAATGTTACGTTTTCTCCTAAGCAGTGACAAATAACACAACACATGGTTCAAATGAGTCTTTATCTTCATTTCCTAAGATATACCTGAGATCTATTTGTCTGATAAGGGCATATCAAGTGCTCAAGAGCCTCATATCATTCAAAATTAAACGGCTTTATTCCCCTCTAATTTCTATTATATCGAATGTAATTCAAATTTTTACTCTTAAAAGAATTCACAACTATCGAACGTAATTCAAATTATTGCTCCTAGAATAATTCAACTGGAGATTATAGATTCCCGCTAGAAGAGTTTAGATGTTAGCATCATCTACTTGCATCTCAACATAACTACACATAATTGTTATTTCGGGTAACCAGTGCCAAGATCATTCACATCCTCAACATGAGCATCAATTTTCAAACATGATATATGTTATCTTACAAATAAATTTGTTGATATTTAAGCATGCCATAACATTCTAACCCAAAATTTTCAAATAGCTTGATGGAACCTACCTTGGAGAACTGTTGCACATCATTTGTTGGCATTGAGGTAGACCAAATGCTTAAAGACTTCAGAAAAATCAACTCCTGCAGCACACAAATGAACATTCATATGATAACAAAAGATAGAAGGGCATATACAAACAGGAGCCGTATATAAACTCAATTCAATGTTTGTTGAAAGCATAACACTCAAGCATACGACACCCATTAATTGCTCAATACCAAAAGTTTGATATTTAATCAAGCCACTTTCATCCGATTTCAGTTTACCTTTAGATTGTACCCTAATAAATCACTGGATTGATTGAGATCAAAGTCCACAGATCCTGCATATTTACATATTCTCCGGGTCACCTGCATCATCATGTTTACATTGGGCAAGATGTTTTGTCTAGTATTGGTAAAAAAAAAAACTACATAAAGGAACTAAAGGTCAAGATAAGTACAAAAATTAAAAGAAAGGCCAAAGTAAGGTGCAAACAGGAGTACAACGCGGAGCTGAAAAGCTACTATTTGTTACATCTCTGAGATAAATAAATCATGAAGTGTAATCTCTCTGCTAGGACTCACAGTTTCAATAATAAGAATTTTGCAAGTGCCTCTAGTCGAACATTATATTTAAGAACCTGAAATTGGAATATTGACAATGTCTAACGAGTAAAATTCATATTTATTTGAGTACAAAAGGCATTTTTAAGTGTTTACTAATCAAACTGACAATCGTGTATTGTTGCCTCTTCTTCTTAACTATCTAGTATCACAGGTATACTGAAAATAAACTCAGAAAACAATCACATGCTACTATGCTACTATACTGACCTCAAAGTGTGGTAAATACTCAGGTCTGAGGTACGCATCAACTGAAGAGCAGTATATGTACCTGAGATTTACAATTATCATTTTCCATTATAACCAAGTGTATAGAATTCAACCGTCCAGAATTTACTTCTTTCAAACTCGTAGCATTGTTCGACTTTCTCCACCTCGAGCAAATTCGACTTTCAAAGACTTGAAAAATTCAAATTGTGCAACTACTATATTCCAACTGTTAAAGCAAGAATATTAGATAACACAGGCATTGCGATTCCACAAGGTGAAGTACATTTTACGCTTTACATTACAGAGATGAAAATAATGCCATTGTATCAAAGTAAATCAAGCTATTTACCAAAATTAAATTAAAGAAGTTAACAAATCATTTAAAGAAAAAAGGAACACACCAAATCATTTTAAGAATTAATGTCTATGCAAAATCATTCTGATTAGTAAATCTCGAAATTCTCTTTTTTGGGATAAGGAGATCCATATGAAACTTTTATGTTGAAGAAGAACAAATATTGTTGCTTTCTGAAAACAGTACAAAGAGATAAATAAGCAGCAACCACTTACCGGAAATTTTCTTCGTTGTACCGGGAGACTCATACTTACTTATATTGAATGAAGAATGTTACAGTGATGAAGAAGAGAGATGTTTCTAGACCTAGCTAGAATTGTAATGGTAATGAGAAAAGTCAAAATATCTGGCCACAATGTTAGCAATAAAATTACCATTATGCCCTTGGTTGTCCATACTTGGCTTGGTTTTTCAAAATATCTGGCCACAATGTTAGCTGTGAAATTACCATTATGCCCTTGATCGTCCATACTTGGCTTGGTTTTTCAAAATATCTGACCACAATGTTAGCTGTGAAATTATAATTATGCCCTTGATCGTCCATACTTGGCTTTTCTATATAGTAGAAATGTACCACAACCATATCAGTACTACCAATTTTGGAAAAAAAAATTCTTTCTGGTTAATTCAAATATTGAATCTTCTTAAATTCTTGGTATATTTATTTATTGATATTTTGATTCTTCTCTTTTAAAAAACAAACAATAAAACACGACCCCATCGCTATCAAATAATGTGGTACTACCTTCGACCATTTTTATTTATTATGTTGTTGCACTTTTCGAAAGTAAATTTGACTCAAAGTTAAATTAGGTTATAGTAATTCGACACTTTAAAGAAAATTAAATATTCAAAAACTATACGAAAAGTACTTTAAATTGAAATTTCTTGTATATCAATATGATGAAATATATATCATAAAATGTTAGTCAAAGTTCCTATAGTTTAACTCTAAAAAAGAAAACTAAAACTGAACCGACGAAGTATTATAATTTTTCTACTATGGGAATTCAGTTACATCTCCTTTCCACGTACTCTATAAATTTGGAAATTCATAAGTATGGTCAACGGTCTCCATTAGGAGTGTACATGACCGGGTTGGTTCAGGTTTTTTAAATATCAAACCAAACCATTTGTATCGAATTTTTAAATCTATATACCAAACCAAACCAATAAAACTCGGGTTTTTCAACCTCAGGTTTTTTCGTATTTTCAACATTTTTTGAGTTTTTTGGGTAAAGTATTCATACAAATATATAATTTACTTGTACTTCAAATATTTCTTTAGTCCTACCAAAATATAACTATCGTATAAGGTGTTTCTTAAGAAAATAACACAAAATATGATATGAGTAATGACACTAAAATATCCAATAAAAAAATAATAATAATGAAATCGCGTAAAACAAATATTGCAAACTAACAAGTCATAATGAAAATGATCATAATTTAAAAGTACTAAATCATGCTAAAATAAGTTTAATAAGTATTAGTTACATGACTAAATATTAAAGGAAATTGAAATTAAATTATGTTGTTGAATTGTCTAAACCAATGTAAAACCAAAGAACAAATATTCAATATTATTGTCATTCTTAGTGTTGAATTGATTTTCTTTTCTTTTTGCATTAGTATTAATTTGATTTTGATTTAAGCTTTTATTATAATTACCAACATTTGTGAACTATAATCTTTATTGAACCATTTCAAAATTCTAAGTTTCAAACTTGAAATAATATATTAAAAGATAAAAACTATGAAAAAGTATACAAAATATTTAAAAATTATATCAAAGTAAATATTTTTATGTATAAATAAAATTTTAAAATTATATTTAAAATGTCGGGTTGGTTTGGTCTCGGGTTATTTTTTTTTTTAGTTAAAACCAAACCAACCCAAATATAGTCAGGTTTTTTTTTCATTATCAAACCAAATCAAATCAACCACTAGTCGGGTCTTTTTCTCTCAATTTGACTCTGTTTGCAATTTGATTTGGTTTTCGATTCGGTTTTGTACACCCCTAGTCTCCAGAGAAATCGCGTGGACATTATTGCAAGTTTTGTATATTTATGTAGGTCTCATGTAACATGTTGAGAAGAATCTTGATATTTCGAATTGTTGAAATGCTTGAAAATAGATGGCATTTGGCCATAGTAAATAGTAATTCTCTTTTTTTCTTTTTAACAATTTAAAATATTTTAAGGACATACTATTTAAAATCAGATAATTTTTATTTGATTCTTAAAATATAAATGATATTATATAATATTTTCTGGCCATTTAGCACTTCCCTTATTATAAAATGCAAAAAAAAAATTATAGTAACAAATAAATTGGAATAATAAAGCATTAAATTTGGAGAAGATTTCCAAGATAAAAGAGGAACAGAAAATAAATGGAATATTAAATTGGTGAAGATTTCGAAGAGAGAAAAAGGAACACAAGTACGTATAGGAGCCGCTATTTTTTGAAATTACTAACCATTTGTAATGAGATATTTCAAATTTGAATTTCAATATTAAAAAAAAAAAAAACAGCTGGATTTTAAAAGTGTGAACATGAAATGAAGGGGTGTGACTCTCCTGAAGAGTTGTGACTATGCCGAAGGGTTGTGACCTTTATGAAATGTTGTGTCCTTTCTAAAGGGTTGTGACCGTTTGAAATGTTATGCCTTTTCCAAAGTGTTAGTGACCTTTCTGAAATGTTGTCTTCTTTCTAAAAAGTTGTGACCTTTACCCTTTGTTGGCTATAAATAGAGAGGTTTTCTTCTCATTTTTCAGCATCAAATTTTTCCCTTCTTTTGCATATATTTCTTACAAAACAAAATCGATCGATCGTGTCTCTGTGTGTGATTCGTTGCTTTCATTTTGAATTCGTTGAAATTATTGAAGTTTGAGGTACCGCTACTTCTTTAATAGTTAATCCGTTTTATCTTGGGAGGAATTAATCTGCAACTTCGGGTATTTGAGGGGATTAAATTTCTTAAGGACACACAGTGGGTTCTGTGGACTCAGATAGTTCTTTGTGTTTTTCTTTTCATCTTTTATTATTTCTGGTTTGCTAATCTGAATACAGCAGTTGACAAACTTAAGAAATTTAATGTTGGTATTTTCTATGGTAAGGAAATTACTTCTATTTTCTGTGTTCTTTTTATTGAGGAGAAAAAAAGAAGAAAAAGAGAATTATTTTATCATATGATAAAAGAGATTT
The DNA here is from genome assembly GCF_019186545.1 of Solanum stenotomum. NCBI lineage: Eukaryota > Viridiplantae > Streptophyta > Magnoliopsida > Solanales > Solanaceae > Solanum > Solanum stenotomum. The sequence goes on along the minus strand of NC_064290.1, from coordinate 2,203,168 downwards.
GGGATGAATTAGTACTACTTCAATATGTTCGAGCATATTTTTTGTAGTAAGTTTTCCTTGGATGGGTAAGATTATTTTTATTTTCTTCCAAGTGCATTCAATCATTGCACCCCTTCAGTTTTCTTTTCAATGAGATAAGTTATTTTGTGGATAAAGGCTAAGATGAACACTTTAATTTTTTCCCTATATTCTTGGTTTTATATAACTATGAGAAGAAGTAAATGAACAATTGTTGTCTCCTAACAATATTTGAACATGAGTTTAGTTTCTTGTTAAAATTAAATGTCTTCTCGAGGAAAATAGGAATATGATGGAAACTGAGAAAAAAAAAATTAGCAAGAAAAGTGACTTGCATGGAATTATTGCTGACAGATAGAATATGATTCAATGAGAGTAAAAATCAGGTTCTATCTTTATTTCCTTTGATTATTATTTTCTTTTTCTATCCTTTATAAGTTATGAAATTTATTTCATAAAAGTTAGGATAGATGGTCATTATGTGATGATCTCAGAATATGTTTTAATTATTATTAATATGTATTCTCTTTATAGAAGGAAAAATAAAACTTTTGTAGTTTTCTACTCCATGTGAAATTTGATTGTGTTTGACTTTTGGAGATTTTTTTTTTACTCCTTTGGTTTGAAGAATATAAGAACTTCATGAACAAATCAGATTGTGCATAGGTTTGAAGAATATAGAAACTTCACCAATTTGGTAAATACTATGTTTGAATGAATATTTTGTCTAGAAGAATACAAAATCTTCGTCAAGAATATTAAGGCTAAATGATTGAAAAAGATAAAATCTTCATCGTTAGCTCGAAACAGTGTTATATTTGAGGTTTCTGGAGATTAAAACCCTTTTGGTTTACTAGTGTGTCTGAATGTGAAACTGATTCGAAAAATATTAAAACTTCATCAGAATTCAAGGTTCATTCGGTTAACGATTAGAAAAATATAAAAACTTCATCGTTAAACTAGAAACGAGTTGTATAAAGATTGAATCTTTATTGTTAGTATTCTAAATACTAAGTGGTTTGTCTAGTTGTAACAAAACGGGAAAAAAAACCACTAGTGACATAAAATTAGTGATTTTTGTGCCTGTTTTATTTAGAAAATATATTTTGGACTAGTTTTAAGAGTCGCCACTTAATTTTTAAGAAAAATCAAAAAAACTGTTGTTTTCGAAAGACTAAAACAGTAAATCTATTGAAAACTATTAAGGGGGTTCGGGGTTCTTATTAGTATTTCGGGAAGGGGTTTAAAGCACCCGAAATGCCAGCTAATACGCGGTTATCCGGCAATTAATTATTTGGCTAAAATAATTTAACTTAGCTTGAATTGGAAAATTGAGTTGTTTTATAGTTAAGACCATTTTAAGGGAGAAAAAGAAAAATATTGAAATATTATCTAAGCGAAATATTTTGTAAAACTTAGTTATTTGTTCATTTATTTGTTGAGTCAAGCAAAGAATGAATAGTTTAGTTTAAGCGGTTAATTCAGAATGGGTATCCTTGGGGCATTGATTAGGAAACCTTGAAATTAAATAAGCACATAAAAACACGTTATAACAAGTAAATAGATACGGAAAGAAGATTTGGGCCCAAGTCTGGATTTTCTGTCCGCCTGGGCCAGTATTTGGGTCCATTTTCATATTGGCCGAAGGCCCATTTGAGTCACCTGCACCTGTCCTATACTAACGTTAAAGAAATATTTTTCTTTGGGCCTTAGGCCCAATTTTTCACCTGTCTTAAATTCTAACAAAATAATAAACATAATGACTAAATAGGCTTATGCCCAATAATAACAAAATACAATTTTTTGTATAAAGAGTGGGACTTTTGCCCAATCTTTTCGATTCTCCTCCAATTTCGCATTTTTCCAACTTCGGAACCTGTTCGTCATTTTAATGGATGATTGACTCGGAAAGGGAAATTGAGCCTTTATGGCTCTCCCGAAATGCAAGGGAAGAAGATAAGAGTTCATGGCGAACTCGGGCGGATTTCACATACAAAGACAAATAAAATCATATTAGCATGGGACGAGAAAATTCTAACACATTTTTCTAAAAAAAAATGAACAACATTAAGGCGACTAACAACTCAATACGACAAAATCATAATAAGATATTAAGGACTAATCTAATAATCTCAATGACTTGGCCCACTACTAGTCGCTAGCTACAATGAAAAAAATGGATAAAGTTATTTTGATACACATTCACAAATTACTACTAAAATATAAACAAAGAAATGTGATATGCAAATCGTGAACAAATTCTAGTTTGACCTCAGTCCACTCTCCATTTTCATGCATATACCCTTAAATTGACATTGATTAAGTGAATTGTTGAGAATGCAGGCGGCAAACAGATGTTAAGCACTTAAGGTAGAACTCTGGAGTACACATAGAAACTGTTATCAAATAAGATTAATACTATATTTTAACCCAATGAGACTAAGAGATAAATGACTTAGCAAGTTTAACACTACAGTGATCAAACGAACACAACTTAATTACCAATATTGTAGCGATTCTATAAGGAAAATCAAATAATGGGGAGTCAACAAAGGATTCCTATAATTATCGTTTATATGAATAAACTAGATAGAATGATATGACAAGTAAAAACAAATAAGATAAAAATAAAAAATAAAAATTAATGCATAACAAGTAACTCCTAAATATTATCTAAAGACATATCACATGAAACCAAGAATAATAATAATGACGTAAGATTAAATGAGGAGATGAGATGCTATTGACTGAAACCTTTTAATATACCGCTTGAGAATTCCATACATACTTTTTCATTACTATTTTTAAGCAAAAATGGCTAAACCATAATTAACAAATGGCCCCCCCGATTCTGAATAAAAAAAACACTTAGACCAATTTTAAATAAAAAATAATAATAATAGTAATAATAAATACCAAACACCCAAACATATTCATTTTTTATTTAGTTGGAAATGGTATCATTGGATTCAATGCAACACGATAGTCATAAAAATCTGAATCATTAGTGGAGATCTTACATTTTAAAACTCAACTGCAAATTTTGCATCAAAACAATACGTAAAACGAAAGCACGTAAGCGGACTTAACATATCACTCAAGCAGTAAGGCGACAAAGGGATCCAATAAACAGAGGAAGCCAAGCCATCAGAATGAAAACGCAACTACACTAACAATGACAAACTAGAAAGAGAGCATCTCATGCTTGAAGACGTATTAGGCATACTAATTACAACAAGACGATCATATGATTCGAAACAATACGAAAACTAGGCTTAAAAAGCTATAAATCGGATTTATACATTTAACTAAGACAGTGAAATCAATAACATGATGATCGGTTAGAAATTCAGACCAAACAGACTTTCGAACAAAAGTACGAAAGTCGAAATAAAGGATAACATAAGGATGAAGCCATAGAGATCAACAAAGTGCTCATTTCATACCACTCAGAATCAAACAAGACGTGAAGGAGATACCAAACTCCAAACGAAGTACCGAAGTCAAATTCTCGCTATTTCAAGAGATTCAAAATTTCCAGTCGCTCTTAATATTCTTAAAACCCCAATACTTAAATGTCTTACATTTTGAGAGAATAAACTATGGAAGGAGTGTTTTGAAAAGCTACGAGAGTCAAGAATAAAACAAAACAAGAACCACAGCCAACAAAGAATTAACCTCTTATCATTTATACACAAAACAATCGAATCACACCAATATATAATACAACTCAGATCTCAAACATCTATTGGAATCTAAACAAATGCGAGAGTTGAGAGTTGTATACCTTTTGATGAGCAGCAACTGAGATACAAACGAGCAAGGAGACGATCTTCACCACGAGACTCGAACACGAACAACGGACGAGAATTCCGGGCAGAACCTCAGACTCGAATGAAGCTTGAGAAAACCGATGCAAAACGAAGTAGTAACGTGATACTCCTATCGAAACTCAATTCTCTCGGCCTTGAATGCGTTTCTATATATATATATGTATGTATTTTAGCTATTTTCTTAACTTACTCTTCGTGTTTTTGCTCCAAAAATTCCTACCGAAAAAAAAGAACCTCCTCCACAGTGAATAAAAATGGGGTTTATATAGTGGGGGAAATTAGGGTTCGGAAAAATGAGGGAAACAGATCAAAAATCTAGATAGACAAAACCCAACTCCCATTCGAATTCAAAATCCTTCACCCCTTTTAGGGAGGCAACCTTTTTCTCCAAAATTTGACCCATTCCGAAAGGGGAAAGAGTAGACGGGCGGACTTGATTGATTCAACTTGTCCTTGGGCACAACGTGGATCGATCCCACATCCCCAAGGACTGAGACGCGGCTGGAAGGACAAAATTGCAGGTGTTTTTGCTGCTGCAGGTACAAATTGGAAAGGGACATTGAGGAAGAAGACAAGAAAAATACAGAGCACTGCCTGCTTTACTGCTTTTCCGTCTACCTCCGCTTGACTCCGTGAATTAAATCGTTGGAATTTGACGTGTATTGTTGAAGAAGAACGAGCAGCTGTGTTGGGGGTCGGGTCAATTTGGTATGCTGTTGCTCACGCTGGGTTCTTTTGAGAAAAGAAGAAGTGGGTTTTGGGCTTGGGTCAAAAGAATGAAAAGGGTGGGCTTCTAATATTTTAATTGGGTCAAAAGTTTGGCTAAAAAGGTTTTAAGAGAATTGGGTCTTGCAAAGAGTTGAAGAAATTGGCTAAAATTGCCATATTAATCAATTGAATTTCGATTAGAATTTAGTCGGTGGATTTGATCACTACTTAAACAAGATGAATTTTCATAAATTAATTAAGGAGCTTCTTAATCTTAACGAAATAAAATAATTAACTTAATAAACTAATGATTCAAAAGACAAACTACTAATTAACTTAATAAAATATTTAAGCAAAACTAAGATCTTTTGAAACGATTTTCGAATATTCATAAAATGTACTAATTTTATACGTAACTATATAAACATATATATTATTTAAAAATTTAAATAAGTGATAAACTATTTAAAATAATTTGAAATATATATATATATATATATATATATATATATATAATTTTTTTAAAAATTTTCTATAACTAATTATTTGAAATCGTTTGAAATTAAAGAAGCTCGATGATTAATCTATATTGTGGAGGTCCAAAATTGAGTGTCAACAGTGCCTGCAATGGGTGTTTATATGTATAAAATCTCCAAAAGAAGGTTTCGTGTTGTCAATGTGTAAGCATGGAAAAAAATATGCAGAAAATAATTTCAAATACTTGAAAAATATTTTTGAGAATGTGGGGGGTTCTTTACTTGTGATAAATACAAAATTAGACTTACTATCTAATTTAAATTTGAAAGTATAAGATATGGAATTTAATGACATTCTTGTATTATATTAGACCCACAAAATTCTTGGAGTATATTTGATATTGTGGACGTTGAGTCTCTCTTTACTAGTTTATGATATGACTAGTATAAAACCACAAAATTATATTACTCGTTTAAAAGAATTGTATTCTTTGATGAAAAAGTTTCACTTAAACTATTGTGATTTTTCATGAAAGGATATGTCTATTTAAATAAAAAAAATCGGTATAGACATGAACATTGGTGAAAAGTGATCTGTTATGTTTGTGTTGTAAAACAAACAGTTGGGTCATATTGCCCTTATTGGATCGATGAGATTATGATCATGGGTAATTCTATAATAAATTGAATGTTATGGAAAGGTTCTTCTGAAAAGGACATATGACAAGGTGTTAACTATAAAACAATGTCTGTATTTGAGAAAGTTATAAAAAGTAAAGAACAAAATATTTGTGGGAAAAGGTTATCTCACAGAAAATCTTTTCAAACTTAGTATTTCTGTTTGTTCTTACTTGCTTGAATCAAATTGTTTGTGATATAAATGCTTGGGAATGTCAATTACAAAACCTTGCAAAAACTTATCAACTTAGAAGTTTTGCCTAACTTCTAGTGTAATAAATCAAAATGTCAAGTATGTGTTGTTGAAAGGAAGTTTAATACCTTAGAATTGATTTACACTGATATTTGTGATATGAAGTCAACACCATCTTGTGGTGGGAAAAAGTGTTTCATAAATTTTATTGACAATTGCATTAGATATTGTTATATTTATTTGCTGAATGGTAAGGATAAAACAATAGAAACAAATTGGCAATATAAAACTGAAATTGAAAATCAGTTGGATAAAAAGATTGTCATGATTAGAAGTGGTAGATGTGGAGAATATAAATCTTCTTTTGCAGAAATATATTTGGAAAATGGAATCATCCATCAAATTACTGCACATTCTCACCTCAATCTAATGAAATTGTTGACAGGAAAAAACCAATCTTTGAAGGAAATGTTGAATGTCCTATTTATAAGTTTAGGTTTACCACAAAAATTGTGGGAGTTGCTATCATTATAGCAAAAGAGAACAACAAAAAATTTGTCTGTTTAGAAAGAGAGAAACAAAAAGTTTTGTTTGTTAGTAAAGGAAATAACAAATTTAAAAAAAAAAATTTTGTTAAGAAAGGGAGCAACAGAAAGTTGTGTTTGTTCAGGCATTGTTGTATCCTGATAGAGAATTGTTTGTTGTCCCTTAAAGTTTATACAAGCAATAACTCTTGAAAGAGAGTGATCAAACAATTTCCAATACAGTCTATTTCATATGAGAAATGGAAATGAGGAAACTATTCCCAAACGGGTCAAAATAGGACCTAAGACTTTAGATTGTATGTTCATTGGATATGCTACAAATAGTAAATCATGTAGATTTATGGTTCATAAGTCCGAACCGTCGGATAGTCAAGTGAAGGGTCAAAACGACCTTGGAAAGAACCAAAGGAGAATGTACTTAATAAAGAGATTTAGAGGCGTAGTAAATGTCAATGGACAAATTACTTCCTACGAGTTTGATTTTGTAACATTTCTTCTTGAAAATGATTCTCATATATTCTAAAATTTATGTCCTTTGTAGACTCATTCTCTTTGAGAGTTGGTTGATCTTCCTCTAGGAAATAAACTTTTGGGTTCAAAGTGGATCTACCAAAGGAAAAGAAAGTTGATGAAACTATTGACAAATACAAAGACAAACTTGTTGTCATAGGCTTTAGACAATAACAAAGCCTTGTTTGACAGATAATAACACTAACTAGGATTACATCAATTCAGATGTTAATTGTTCTAGTTGCGAAATATGGCCTTCAAATTCGTCAAAATGGATGTGAAAACATTTTTTTAAAATGAAAAATTGGAGGAAGAAATTTACATAGAACAACCCAAGGGCTTTGTGGTTATGGTAAAGAAAAGAAAGTCTGTAAACTTGTTAAGTCACTTTGTGGACTAAAAACAAGCGCTCATATAATGACATGCGAAGTTTGATCAAACTATATTGGCAAATGAATTCAATATTAATGAATGTGATAAATGTTTTTACATTAAAGACACTCCAAATCACAAGGTCATTGTTTGTTTTTATGTTCTTTTTCTGTGTTTGTTGAAATTTTCAGTTGTATGTTTCTTCAAGGAAGATATGGGGAACAAAGGGAGAAGAGCAGGAGGCAGGTAAGAAAGATTTCATTGAAGTCCTTAAAGTGTTGGAGGGAGAACTAGGAGAGAAGCCTTACTTTGGAGGAGATAATTTTGGTTTTGTGGATATTGCTCTCATTGGGTTCTATAGTTGGTTTTATGCTTATGAGACTTATGGTAAATTCAGCACAGAGGCTGAGTGTCCAAAGTTTGTGGCTTGGGCCAAGAGGTGCATGCAGAGGGGCAGTGTAGCTAAGTCTTTGCCTGACCAACATAAGGTCCTTGAGTTTATACAAATGCTAAGGCAGAAGTTTGGAATGGAATAAACATATGCATCATAATGTATGTATTGAATAAAGCACTTCATTGTGCCTTGTTGAGTAGTTGTTTCATGATTTGAAATTGTTATTTGAGTGATTTGATGTTTTGTTGGACTGGTCATTGATTATGGGAATTATGCATCATGTATAATGTATTACTCTATAAAAAATGCACTTAATTTGACGTTCCTTTTTGAGTTGTAGTAGCTAGATTTGAAATATTTGTTTGGCCATATAGTGTAAGTCAGTTCTAAACTCTAAATATAGTTAAACCTTTGATTGAAATCTAAATAGAAATCATAAAATGGCTATCCATGGACCATGCACTTCTCCTGAAAAGGGGAGACAAGGAAGAGGACTCAAGATCCAATGATCATCAAAAGTCAACAAGTTGTAAATTTGAAGTTCTGTCCATGAGATAAGGTAAGTTAAAGTTCAAGATAACTCTACTCTAAGATCAAGACTTGTAAAACACCAACTTGTAGACAAATAAAAGCCCACTTCTTTAAGAAAAGAGTCCAGCCCATTATAAGATTCCAAATCTTAATTGCGACATGCGGACGTTTTAGGATATTACAATATTTTGGCTATGAATTATGATTTTCTTATTTGGTAAATTATATAAGAATTGAGAAATTTTGATAGTTTTTACGACTTGTGGATTTTCATCTTAAGAAATTCAAATTAGATGCCCAAACAAAACTTCAACTTCACATCAATGTACTTTCAAATCGTGTTCAAAAGACGAATTAGATTAAGAATTAAAATTCTTGTACTTATTAGTTATTCCGCAAGGGATTCTTTCGAATTTATGTATATGTATTGAGTTTCCTTGAATTCTTTGCATGTCTACTTATTCATATTTTGAATTTTCTTTTATGAAAATCATGACTCTTCACTGTTAAATTATGAGATATAATTTATCAATAATGATGATTGTGGTTGAGAATGATGGGTGAAGGCACGTAATTGATAATTGTGGATGGCAGTAATAGTAATCTATAATAATGGGCGATAAATGAATGGAATTGATAAACTACTATTTTTATCAAAATCTCTAAATTAATTTGTTTGTCATAATTAACTTGAATTGGAGTTTAAGAATATATATATATATTTATTTATTTTTAAATATGATATATTAATTAAATATTTTAAATGAATTAATAAAAATATAATAACAAAAAGGAAATCAAGAACTATAGCCTTATTGCTTGAACTCTAATATATATAATATAAAATAGACCACGTGATGGGAGCGATGACATACAGAGTATATAATTAGGCCACCAAGGAAAAATCTCAAAATAATTATAGACTTCAATGATGTGTTATGTATATCTAAAACATATTATAAAATAATACGATGTAGTAGTTTTCTAGGAAATAAAATAATATGGACCTCGTGACGAAAGTAATGACCTATCTATCTGTGTAAAATGACGTTTAAAAATATCAAATTTTGTTATTTAAAATAAGTTATAGATACTTTATAGAAAAATATATCTAATGATCTTGAAATTAAGCAGTTCTCTATTTGTCATATGAACAAGCATTCAAGATTAAAAGTCGAAACTTATTGAATCTGAAATTTTATCACAAAATAAGTTAGGTCAAAGTTCATGACTATATGCCTCCAAAATCAATCTCGTAAATGTTATCAATCTGTGTATAAAAAATCAGAATTACTGATTTCAATAAACTTTGCAGAAACACGAAGTAACCAAAGTTTAATAAACCAGTAAGAATAGATGAACAGAAATTAATTGACAAAACTAAAATCTGTAAAAAAAACGTACCACAATCTAGAAAAATAAAATCAGAAAAAGATCAAGCCCACTGAATGCACAGTGTCCCCTTAAGGAAATTATTCCCCTCTAGTATCCGAGGTTTGATTTGGAATATGTCCTCCCAGGATAGAATGATCTCAATCACCAGTGTATTGATACCCAAAACTCTGATGTCAGCGAACCACTCAATAGCAGTAAAGTACACGAAGAAATTTTGTGCAGAAGAAGAAGAAGAAATCAGAAAAATTTGTAATGAATAAATCTGAAGAATCAATGTATTTATAGGCAAGAGGAACTGGTTCCGAAAGGTTGCAATCCTTTCAGAATCCACACGACCATTCATGAAAGTTTGCAACCTTTCAAATGGTCATGGCTGTTTCTGAAAGTTGCAACCTTTCAGAACAGTCACTGCGGGAAATTTAAATAAAACGGGAAAGATTTAAATAAAACGGATCGCGCGTGGATCCGAGTCGGGTCGGGTTAATTAACTAATTAATTGAATCGATTAATTAACTAATTAAAACGTTGGCCATTTAATTTAATTAATTAAATAATTAATTAACTAAAATAATTAAAACAAATTTTGTCCAAAAAATAATCTCTCGATCGATCATTTTTCCAAATCCAAAGCCAAAGCCGAGCGAGCGACGACGACGACGGCGAGAGGGGGGTCCCTCTTTCCAACCTTTTTAACAATTAATAGGAGTGTTTCTATATTTAAACTCTCCTATTTTTCTTTCCACCACCGATGAGGGACAAATGTCTTTTCAATGTCTTTTCAATAAAGCATAAGAGGACTTTTCAATTTCTCAACTCTTCAAGTTCCCAACTTTTTCCAAGTTCCCAACTTTTTCCAAGTTCCTCTTTCATCTTCCCTCAATTTCCCATTAACTCTTGCTACATACCCAACAATCCCCCACATTAATGGGGAATGGTTATAACATAAGGAATGCACGGACGAGTATGTACTAAACAAGCAAGAATCAATTGCATCTGGATAAGTAGGTTTCCCCTTGGACTTTTCGTAGTGAACATATGTCGGATATACTCGGTCAATCGGTAGATGCGATATCTTTGAACCGTCGAGCTTTGGTGTATACCTAGACAACCATATGTCACACAATTAACCCTTTACCATTTATGGTTCTTACAGTTGTGTTCGTTTCAGCCATGAACACCTCCTGGTTTCATGAGTGTATAGAGAATAGGCTTTTGACATAAAATTCTCTTTGAAGCGGCTTACACTTCACACTCACATAGGTGATTTCTAACCGTGTCATCTCGTAGATACACTATTTGGTCAAATCTGCCAAACTTAGCAAATCATTAAAAACTTTAAGCTATATTAACTCATTAACAAGCCTTAAAGTCTTAACCTTGTTCCTGAACATTGTCTTCATCATGAGAATGGATTGAGTTGATTGACAATGTCGAACCGTCAGTCACAACTTTGTTTTTCTCCTTGAATCTAGCTCTTGGGATCTCCAGTCTGCTAGATAGAGTTACCGCCATGCTGACTTGTCCTAAGCCGTAAACCCATTCCCTTAGATGATCTTTCAACTGCCTCTCTCACTAGGCCTTTCGTTAGTGGATCTGACACATTATCGCTTGACTTCACATAGTCAACTGTGATAATTCCACTAGAGAGGAGTTGTCTTACGGTATTATGTCTCCGTCGTATATGACGAGACTTCCCGTTGTACATAACGCTCCCTGCCCTACCTATTGCTGCTTGACTATCACAATGTATGCAAATAGGTCCCACAGGTTTGGGCCAGAATGGAATATCCTCTAAGAAATTCCGGAGCCATTCAGCTTCTTCACCGGCCTTATCTAAGGCAATGAATTCAGATTCCATTGTAGAGCGAGCGATACATGTCTGTTTGGATGATTTCCAAGAGACTGCTCCTCCACCAAGTGTAAACACATAACCACTTGTGGATTTTACTTCATTTGACCCGGTGATCCAATTTGCATCACTATATCCTTCAATAACGGCAGGATATTTATTATAATGCAAAGCATAGTGTTGTGTATGCTTCAAATAACCCAACACACGTTTCATTGCCATCCAGTGAGTTTGATTCGGATTACTAGTGAACCGACTCAGTTTGCTAATAGCACATGCTATATCTGGTCGCGTACAATTCATAATATACATCAAACTTCCCAACACTCTGGCATATTCCACTTGAGAGTCACTTTCGCCTACATTCTTTTGAAATGTAAAGCTTAAATCAATTGGAGTTTTGACAACATTGAAATTCAAGTACTTGAACTTATCCAATACTTTTTCAATATAATGAGATTGAGATAATGCTAGTCCCTGAGGAGTTTTGAGAATCCTGATCCCTAAGATCAAATCAGCAACTCCTAAGTCCTTCATATCGAACTTGCTGGACAGCATGCGCTTAGTAGCATTTATATTGTCAATATCTTTACTCATTATTAACATGTCATCAACATACAAACAAACAATGACTTCATGATTCGGAACGTTTTTAATGTAAACACACTTATCACATTCGTTAATCTTGAATCCATTTGTCAACATTGTTTGATCAAATTTAGCATGCCATTGTTTGGGTGCTTGCTTGAGTCCATAAAGCGACTTCACAAGTCTGCACACTTTCTCTTCTTTACCAGGAACCACAAACCCTTCAGGTTGTTCCATGTAAATTTCTTCCTCCAACTCTCCATTTAAGAAGGCTGTCTTTACATCCATTTGGTGGATTTTAAGATCATGCACTGCCGCTAGTGCTATTAACATTCTAATTGATGTTATCCTTGTTACTGGAGAGTATGTATCAAAGTAGTCCAGACCTTCCTTTTGTCTATATCCTTTGACTACAAGTCTAGCCTTATATTTGTCAATAGTCCCATCGGCTTTCATTTTCCTTTTAAAGATCCACTTTGATCCTAAAGGTTTATTTCCTGGAGGAAGATCAGCCAATTCCCAAGTATGATTACTTAAAATTGATTCGATCTCACTATTGACAGCTTCTTTCCAATAGATTGACTCAGATGACGACATAGCTGCTTTAAATGTTGGAGGCTCATTTTCAAGCAAAAATGCCACAAAATCTGGTCCGAAAGAAGTGGATTTCCGTTGGCGAGTACTACGCCTAGGATCTTCATTAGGTTGTGCATTTTCCTTTGATTCTTCCCGTGGTCGTTTAGATCTTTCACTTGTCGACTCACATTCAGTTTTATACGGATAAATGTGTTCAAAGAACTCAGCGTTATCTGACTCAATTACCGTATTCACATGAATTTCAGGATTATCAGATTTGTGAACCAAAAACCGGCAGGCCTTACTGTTCACAGCATATCCAATAAATACACAATCCACTGTTTTGGGTCCAATTTTCACCCTCTTAGGTAAAGGAACTTCTACCTTGGCAAGACACCCCCACACTTTGAAATATTTCAAGTTGGGTTTCCTTCCTTTCCATAACTCATATGGAATTGATTGCGTTTTGCTACGGGGTACCCTATTGAGTATCTTGTTAGCCGTAAGGATGGCTTCTCCCCATAGATTTCTTGGTGAACCAGAACTGATTATTAAGGCATTCATCATTTCCTTTAATGTTCTGTTCTTCCGTTCAGCCAATCCATTTGACTGCGGTGTATAGGGTGCAGTAGTTTGATGTATAATACCATATTCCAAACATATCTCAGCAAAAGGAGATTCGTATTCTCCACCCCTATCACTTCGAATCATTTTTATCTTTAGATTCAATTGATTTTCCACTTCATTTTTGTATTGCTTAAATGCATCAATTGCTTCATCCTTACTATTAAGCAAGTATACATAACAAAATCGAGTGCAATCGTCAATAAAAGTTATAAAATACTTTTTCCCACCACGAGATGGTGTCGACTTCATATCACATATATCTGTGTGAATTAAGTCTAAAGGTTTTGAATTTCTTTCAACAGACTTATAAGGATGTTTAACAAACTTACTTTCCACACAAATTTCGCATTTCGATTTATCGCATTTAAAATCAGGCAATACTTCTAAAGTAACCAATTTCCGCAAGGCTTTGTAATTTACATGTCCCAAACGGGCATGCCATAAATCATTTGACTCCAATAAGTAAACAGAAGCAGAATTCTTATTAATACTGTCAACAACCATTACATTCAGTTTGAAGAGGCCCTCAGTGAGGTAGCCTTTTCCTAAGAACATCTCATTCTTACTTATTACAGCTTTGTCACTAACTAGGACACACTTGAACCCGTTTTTAACGAGCAGTGCAGCAGAAACTAAATTCTTCCTAATAGTAGGAACGTGCAGAACGTTGTTCAGAGTCAACACCTTGCCGGATGTCATCTTCAACATTACTTTCCCAGTTCCTGCAATCCTTGCTGTTGCTGTGTTTCCCATGAACAAATCTTCATCAACCTCAGCAGGAGTGTATGTTGCAAAGGCTTCTTTCGCAGAGCAAATATGTCGAGTGGCACCTGAGTCGAGAAACCACTCCTTGGGATTTCCAACTAAGTTGCACTCTGAGATCATTGCACACAGGTCATCTGCATCTTCCATCTCTTCCACGATGTTTGCTTGGCTTTTGCCTTTGCCTTTGTCTTTGTCTTTGTCCTTTCTTGGAGCACGACAGTCAGAAGACTTGTGACCAGCCTTACCACAATTGTAACAGTTGCCCTTGAACTTTTTCTTGGCCTGTTCTAACTTCTGTCCGTTGGACTTCTTTCTCTTCTTGTCTTTTGTAGGAGCTTCTTCAACAATATTAACTCCAATTACTGTCGAACTCTTACGAGACTTCTTTTCGGCGGTTTTGTTATCTTTCTCAATCCTGAGCCGAATCACAAGATCTTCAAGCTTCATTTCCTTACGTTTGTGCTTTAAATAATTCTTGAAGTCATTCCACGAAGGAGGTAACTTCTCGATCATTGCAGCCACTTGAAACGTTTCATTTACTACCATATCTTCAGCAATCAGATCATGGAAAATAAGTTGAAGTTCCTGCACTTGTGATCCAACAGTTTTACTATCTGACATTTTATAGTCTAAAAACTTTGCGACCACAAACTTTTTCAAGCATGCATCTTCTGTCTTATGTTTCTTCTCAAGTGCATCCCACAATTCTTTCGAAGTTGTCATTGCACTATAGACATTATATAAGTCATCCTCTAACGCACTTAAAATGTAGCCTTTACATAGGAAGTCTGCCTGTTTCCATGCTTCAATAATCATGAATTTTTCTCTGTCTGGCATTTCAGCAGAAGGCACTGGAGTTACTTCATTGGTAAATTTTTGCAGACCAAGAGTGGTAAGCCAGAAAAATACCCGTTGCTGCCATCCTTTGAATTTCACACCAGAGAATTTTCCCGATTTCTCTGCTGGTGGTACAGCAGTTCGGGTTGGTGCAGCAATAGCCACCGTAACATTGTCATTAGCCATTTCAGAATCTGTAACAAACAGAAATTGATACAAATGACTCAATAAGCAATAACTTAAGTTGCAAACTTAACATGAGTATAAAACCACGAAGGTTTTTCACTCCACCAGAAACACAAATTAAAAAGTATAAAATAATTTCCTTAAGAATGTTATCAATCTGTGTATAAAAAATCAGAATTACTGATTTCAATAAACTTTGCAGAAACACGAAGTAACCAAAGTTTAATAAACCAGTAAGAATAGATGAACAGAAATTAATTGACAAAACTAAAATCTGTAAAAAAAACGTACCACAATCTGGAAAAATAAAATCAGAAAAAGATCAAGCCCACTGAATGCACAGTGTCCCCTTAAGGAAATTATTCCCCTCTAGTATCCGAGGTTTGATTTGGAATATGTCCTCCCAGGATAGAATGATCTCAATCACCAGTGTATTGATACCCAAAACTCTGGTGTCAGCGAACCACTCAATAGCAGTAAAGTACATGAAGAAATTTTGTGCAGAAGAAGAAGAAGAAATCAGAAAAATTCGTAATGAATAAATCTGAAGAATCAATGTATTTATAGGCAAGAGGAACTGGTTTCGAAAGGTTGCAATCCTTTCAGAATCCACACGACCATTCATGAAAGTTTGCAACCTTTCAAATGGTCATGGCTGTTTCTGAAAGTTGCAACCTTTCAGAACAGTCACTGCGGGAAATTTAAATAAAACGGGAAAGATTTAAATAAAACGGATCGCGCGTGGATCCGAGTCGGGTCGGGTTAATTAACTAATTAAATGAATCGATTAATTAACTAATTAAAACGTTGGCCATTTAATTTAATTAATTAAATAATTAATTACCTAAAATAATTAAAACAAACTTTGTCCAAAAAATAATCTCTCGATCGATCATTTTTCCAAATCCAAAGCCAAAGCCGAGCGAGCGACGACGACGACGGCGCGAGGGGGGTCCCTCTTTCCAACCCTTTTAACAATTAATAGGAGTGTTTCTATATTTAATCATTTTTCCAAATCCAAAGCCAAAGCCAAAGCCAAAGCCGAAGCCGAGCGACGACGACGACGGCGCGAGGGGGGTCCCTCTTTCCAACCCTTTTAACAATTAATAGGAGTGTTTCTATATTTAAACTTTTCTATTTTTCTTTCCACCACCGATGAGGGACAAATGTCTTTTCAATAAAGCATAAGAGGACTTTTCAAGTTCTCAACTCTTCAAGTTCCCAACTTTTTCCAAGTTCCTCTTTCATCTTCCCTCAATTTCCCATTAACTCTTGCTACATACCCAACATAAATCACTCAGATATTTGTATAACTATGAATAATTTCATTAAAGATAAAATGAGATCGACGACTAAGAATAAAATAATGTCAAATAAATGAGGACAAAGTAAAAAAGGTTTAATACATCCACTATTTCTTAAAAAACTTGTTAGTACATTTCATTTAAACAATAGAATTACAATATGTTCCAATTGAGCACTTGAACGTATGATAAAGAATTCTTATTAGACACTTTCAACTCAAATTCATGAATTCTTTTGTGAACGTCTACTTAGATAATTAAGTTAATAACCACATAAAATATATTATCTTAATCTCCTTTAATTATGCATATCAACCTCATTTGTAAAGTCATGAGATTTTTCTGACTTGTTAAGCCTAATGCGTACATATTTTAAGTAATTAACTTATTTAAGTTGAGTCATAATCGAAACAAATCGTAATTTAAATATTTAAATTAAATTTACTTAGTTACAAAATTAATAGTTAAACACCCCAATGGATGACACAATGCTATTAATAATACACAAAAACTCCACAACACTATATATGTAGGATGTGTATGTATAACTAACAAATCAGTTGCAATTGTGAAAAAATATTAAACTTGCTGTTTCTTCTTCTCACTTGCCTTTCATGCAGCACAAAAATGGTTAATGATGAGGTGATTTTGTTGGATTTTTGGCCTAGCATGTTTGGTATGAGGCTAAGGATTGCACTTGCTGAAAAAGAGGTTAAATATGAGTACAAAGAAGGAGATTTGTGGAAAAAAAGTCATTTGCTTTTAGAGATGAATCCTATACACAAGAAAGTTCCAGTATTTATTCACAATGGAAAACCAATATGTGAGTCTATTATTGGAGTTGAGTATATTGAGGAAGTTTGGAAGGACCAAATCCCTTTGCTCCCTTCTGATCCTTATGAGAGAGCACAAGCTAGGTTTTGGGCTGATTACATTAACAAGAAGGTAAATTTATAACCTTTCCTCCTTTTTTGTTCATTAACTAGCTAGGATTCTTTAGCCAATTTGAACAAGGAATCATTGTTGTTTTGTGTTGTATTATTGGAGTGAAATGTTGTTTACTTATAAACTTGGTCAATTATGATGACTTGATGAGTTAACTTTTGAGGTTAAATTAGACCAACAGTTCATACTATTCTTTGTATTAAATATCTACATAAAATATCTAAAATTTAAAGATTTCGGAGCTACACTAGAATAAATAGATCGATTTGTTTATTTTGGACTTCGATTCAAATATATCTTTTCAAATTTTAAAACTTTGAGAAAGATTTATATTTTTTCTAGATTAGAGATCTAAACTTATATAAACCATCTACGTTACCACAATATCCAATAGATTGCCTTTTGTGTAGTGTTGTGGATATATAGTTGAGAATCAAGGATTATAGCTTCAACCTAGCCATCTTCACTAAGTTAACTCAGCATTGCTTTTTGTGAAAATATCAAAATAATCCATTATGTATATTTTAAAGTTGTAATACATAAATGCCCTCTAAACTAGTCCACATATTCACTTGAACACGTAAACTCAACCTATGAATATTTGAATACCTTATTTCAATTAATGTTATCTATGATAAAAGTGTCATTCGGAATTGTTGATATCAAAGAAAATTCAAATAGTACTTTTCACTAAGTTAAATTAGAGAAGTTATATTTGATTATACTTTTTGAAAGAAAAAAAAACCCTTTATTTGGAATTGGGACCTTTGGAATTTATGAAAATGATTGGAAGCCAAGATTTGAAGCACTTTTTAAACTTTCTAATCCAATTTCGACCAAAAATAAAGTGAAAATTATCCCTCCCCACCCCTCCCCCCCAAAAAAAAATGGGAATAATGCTCATGACTTAACAAGCCTTAAATATTACTACTACAATATAACAAGGGATCCCATATAACAAACAAGTGTCTATTCAAAAATATCACTAGATTTTATTTATCACTTGATCTGTTTTATTTTACTTGACTAGTATATCAATAATAAATATTTCATTTTACTTATTAATTTCAACAAATTAAGAGTGTTGTATTATTTTTTTCATATTATTCTTTGTATTAAATATCTACATAAAATATTTGTCAAATTTAGAATTTCAAAACATCACTAATAACGCGTGTCAAGTAATATAAAATGGAGCGAAAAACGTGATTTGTGTTTCAAAAATCCTTTCCATATTATATTATTTTCTTTGCCTACTTTTAATTGTCATGTTGCGTTTTTCGAAGGTCAATTTCACTAATTTTCAAAGTTAAGTTAGATTACATTAATTTGATATTTTAAATAAAAAAATTAGATATTCAAAAATTATATAAAAAATACTATACATTTCAATTTTTTACATATCAATATAATGAAAAATACATCATAAATTGTTAGTCAATCAAAGTTACTATGTTTGACTCTAATAGTACTCCCTTCATTCCATATTAAGTTAATTTTGGAGGTGTTTCACACCCTTTAAGAAAAATAGGTTAAGAGATAAATTGAACCTAGTTTTTTATTTTTATCCTTATTAATTATTGTCAAATTTATGATTAAAATAACTAAATATTAATTAATCACTAATTCCAATACTAACTAAGGAAAGGTAAAATTGGAAAAACACTCTAAAAGTAATCTTGAAAACTAAACAATTAAATTAATTTAAAAAATGGAAATTGCCTCTAAAATTAACTTAATATGGAATGGAGGGAGTAAATTTGTTTTTAGTAAAAAAAAACATTTGGAGAGCTACAAACGAATCTCCAAGTGCTATATATATAGGGTTGTGTATGTACATTTATCAAATCAGTAGTTGCAATTTTGGGGAAAATTGAAAATTTTCTTACATCAAAAATGGCTAACGATGAGGTGATTGTGTTGGATTTCTGGCCTAGCATGTTTGGGTTGAGGGTGAGGATTGCACTTGCTGAAAAAGAGGTTAAATATGAGTACAGAGAAGAGGATTTGAAGAACAAAAGCCCTCTGCTTTTGCAGATGAATCCTATTCACAAGAAAATCCCAGTTTTGATTCATAATGGAAAACCCATCTGTGAGTCTATTATTGGAGTCGAGTACATTGACGAAGTTTGGAAGGACAAAGCCCCTTTGCTCCCTTCTGATCCTTATGAGAGGGCACAAGCTAGGTTTTGGGCTGACTACATTGACAAGAAGGTAAATTCATTTTTTCCGCCTTTTCGATTCACGAATTAGGTTTATTTAGTCGATTCGGTACTAATTTGGGATTGAAGCATTGTTGTTATGTGTTGTATTATTTGAGTAGTTTCACATTGATTGGTTGAGAGTGAAATGTTGTTTTCTTAATTGTCTTTGTCAATGGTGACCTAATGAGATTGACTGTTTTTTTGTGGTACACCCAATGTGGGCCCTTTTACTATACTATTCGTGCTCCGAATGTTCAGTCTTGGGCGTGTGGCGTATTAGAGTTTCGCATTAGTTGTAGAAATGAAATAGTCTCGTTGTCGTTTGGTTATGTTTTATTGTGAAATTTGAAAAAAAGTAATAAATTTGTTTCCAAGGTGAAAAATGATATTTGAAAATTGGAGTTGTGTTTGACTAAACGCCTGGTTATCCTCACTTCATAAGCTAGGACTCCCCCTGTTTCAGATGCTTAATTCGAGGTGTGTGGTTTGTTAGAGTTTTGCGTTTGGTTGATGAAATGGAAATTTATCTCATTATATAGTCTTGGTTAATCTTTACTTCATAAGCTACGTTCAGATGTTCAGTCCTACGCGGGGTTGTTAGAGTTTCACATTAATTGAAGAATTGGAATTATGTCTTGTTATGTAGCATTGGTTAATCCTCACTTCGTATGCTATGTTTTGCTAGTGTCTAAGATCCATTTTCCATGAACTGACTAGGACTTTTATTTTAGTTTTGTGTCAACAAGTGATGACCCGTTTCTTTTTCTGCGTTTGTTGAAATTTTTCAGTTTTATTGGCCTGCAAGGAAGCTGTGGACAACAAAGGGAGAAGAGCAAGAGACAGCTAAGAAAGATTTCATAGAATGCCTTAAAGTGCTGGAGGGAGAACTAGGAGAGAAGCCTTATTTTGGAGGTGATAACTTTGGTTTTGTGGATATTGCTCTGATTGGGTTCTACTGCTGGTTTAGTGCCTATGAGACTTATGGTAACTTCAGCACAGAGGCTGAGTTCCCAAAGTTTTTTGCTTGGGCCAAGAGGTGTATGCAGAGGGACAGTGTGGCTAAGTCATTGCCAGACCAACATAAGGTTCTCGAGTATGTGAAACCTGTTAGGCAGAGGCTTGGAATTGAATAAAAATATGCTTATGCAATTATGCATATCATAATGTATTGAAAAAAGGCACTTCATTGTGCCTTTCTTGAGTTGTTGTTTCAAGATATGAAATGTTAGTTTTCTTCTACCTTGCTTTACTTTAGTGTCTTGTTGAGTGTTCGCTTTTGTAGTTCTTGTATGTAATTCTGGGGCTTCTCCTCTTTGTAATGAGAAGTAATTACTTTTTCATGAGCATCATCTACTATCAAAATAATTATGCTTCAGTTCTAAACAAGTTGAGATTGGCCGTATCATTCTACTCTATACTACGAGGAACATATAATAAACTGATGACAGTTCCATTATTTTATTTGTTCTTGATTCTTGTTAGCTCTGTTTCCCAATTGTTTCGAAGAGCAGGGCTCATCTCACCGTTTATTACTTGTAATTAGGGGTGTACAAGCCAAATCGTAAAGTCAAATTGAATCGACGAATCAAATCAAACCAAAAAAAAAAAAATTTGATGTGGTTTGGTTGGTTTGGCATTGAAAAAAAAATCGACCACTCTTGGTTTTGTTTGGTATTAAAAGAAAAAAAGCCAAACCCAACCCAAACCAAACCACATAATATATATATATATGATTTTATTTTATTTATAGATAAAAAATATTATTTATAATCTCCTTTATTAATATATTTTAAGTTAGTTTATAGTTTTCAATGTTTAGATATATTATTTCAAATTTGGGCTTGTAAATATTTTATTTTGTATTAAGATCGGAAGTTACAATTATATTGTTATAGTTTTTCAAATTTGAAGTTAACAATTTACTTTGTAAATATTTTGTTTTGTATTCAGTTTGATTATAACCTTTAATCTTATTAATTTAACATAATGAACGTTGATGTTTCAATAAAAGTATTTTGTACGAAGATTTCTATTCATTTAACATTTTTAAAGTTTAGTTTATCGCACATGTAAGTGAAAATATATTTGATCTCTTTTTCCTACCCCGTATAGTTGTAAAAAACCAAAAAAACAGAAAGAATAGACTAAAGCTGAAACCGAAAAACCCGACTTTATGTGGTTTGATTTGGTTTTTAGATTTAATAAACCGACATAATTGGTTTAGATTTTTTTTAATGAAAAATCAAATCAAACCGACCTATGTACACCCGTAACAAAGGACTCAGGCAATTATTTTAGTGTTATGTTTTTGTAATTCTTGTGTGTAAATTGGTGCTTCTGTTCTTCTATTCTTTGTATTGAGAAGTAATCACTCTTTTCGTGAGCATCAAATGTTTAGCAACATAATTACGTCTCAATTTCAAACAAGTTAGGAGTTGGGTATCTGATGCTGCACATGTTGTTCTTAGTTTCTGGTTCAGAGTTGTAAAGTACACATGTTGTATTCACTTTGAGCTCATTCGGTTAATTGGATAAAGGATAATAATTTTGAGGTATTCCTTAAAATTATTTTATCTTGACCATAAATTTTCAATATTTTCATTATATTTAGAATGAGATAAGTATTGAAAATATTCCTAAACTTGATGCAAATTATTAGTTTCTTCCTTAAACTATTGATAGCATTAAAAACATCACTCTACTTGACTAACCAAACTTAGATACACCCCAATCACCCTCAATCTGCCACACAACATAACAAACAAGCAGTTTCAAACTTTTATAGGAGCGTATGACTCTTAATAAGAAGTCGAGAGAAGTGTTGAAAACACCCCTAATCTTGACGAGAATTTAGGGGCGTATTTCACTCATGTTACAAGATTGGGGTGTATTTAAGTTCAGTTGGTAAAGTGAAATGGTGTTTTTAAGACTATCAATAGTTCGAAAATAAAATTAATAATTCACGTCTAGTTTAAAGGTGTTTTTAATATTTCTCTCAATTTAGAATTTATAAAATTGAAATTAAAAATAAAGTCGTGTTTGATTATACTTTTTTTCAAAGAAAGAAAATGGAAAACTTTATCTGAAATTTACAAAAATGGAGTTGGAAAACAAGACTTGGAGCACTTTTACAAATTTTCAATTTCAATTTTTAAATTTTATAAAAAAAATTCCCCGTGACCAAACATAAAACACGAGTCCTAAATTTTGTCTCTAGTAAAAAATGCTTCTTACGAATGTAGTGACAAAATGCGAAGATTTCGAAGAAATAAATAAAAAGTAACAGTGGAGGCACTCTATTAATTGCTTCAAAACTCTATCACAATCCATGTGACGAAAGCAATGACATATACATTAGACACGAATCTCGATTTTTGGCTGGATCAAAAATTCTGTGAACATCCTATGCACTATATATATATATATATTGTATCGTATCATTATCAATTCTGCAAAATTCTTCTTTTATTTTCTTCACTTGTTTACTTGTTCATACAACAAAAATGGCTAATGATGAGGTGATTCTGTTGGATTTTTGGCCTAGCATGTTTGGTATGAGGCTAAGGATTGCACTTGCTGAAAAAGAGATAAAATACGAGTACAAAGACGAGGATTTGAGGAACAAAAGTCCTCTGCTTTTGCAGATGAATCCTATCCACAAGAAAATCCCTGTTTTGATTCACAATGGAAAACCAATCTGTGAGTCTATTATTGGAGTTGAGTACATTGACGAAGTTTGGAAGGATAAAGCCCCTTTTCTCCCTTCAGATCCATATGAGAGAGCACAAGCTAGGTTTTGGGCTGACTACATTGACAAGAAGGTAAATTCATAGTCCCTTCGTTCCAATTGATCTTGACAAAGAATTAAGACGGTAAAGTAAAATTGTTACTAACTATTCTCTTTTTGTTTGTTGAAAATTTCAGCTGTTTGATTCTGGGAGGAAGCTATGGACAACAAAGGGAGAAGAGCAAGAGGCAGCTAAGAAAGATTTCATAGAATGCCTTAAAGTGCTGGAGGGAGCACTTGGAGAGAAGCCTTACTTTGGAGGAGATAACTTTGGTTTTGTTGATATTGCACTGATTGGGTTCTACAGCTGGTTTCATTCTTATGAGACTTATGGTAACATCAGCACAGAAGCTGAGTGTCCAAAGTTTGTGGCTTGGGCCAAAAGGTGCATGCTGAGAGACAGTGTGGCTAAGTCTTTGCCTGACCAACATAAGGTCCTTGAGTTTGTAAAGACTCTTAGGCACAAGTTTGGAATTGAATAAACATATGGACCATGATTGTGCTAATAAAGACGCTTCGCCCTTCTTGTGTTGTTGTTTCAGATTTGAAATGTTTGTTTGGTCATAATGTAAGTCAGTTCTACTTTTAATTGTAATGAAAGACTCTTAGATCTGTTTGGTTGAGTCTTGACTTTCTGTCATATATGTATGGTATGATTCTGGGGATTTTCCTCTTTGAAATGAGAAGTAATCAGTTTTTCCCATTGGCATCGTCTAAAGTTTCAATATGTCTAGCAGTCTGGGGTCGATTCTATTTGAATTTCGTGTGTTCAGTTGAATTTTGTGTAAGCAGTCTAAAGCAAGCATCAATAGTTGATTCCATCGCTCAAACCTGTTACCAATAGGTTACACAGAGATAATTTACCGTTGATCCAAGACTTCGCTTCTGACTCGATCCTTGTACATATGCAACATAAGTATACATATAGTAATATCACCTGTCATTACTTAACTTATTACATAAAGCATACAGAGTCATCAACACAAACACAACTTTTTCAGGCTTCCTCCCTGAGTGCAAAAGAACAAAAAAGGAGCATAGGGGAAGAGAATTTATTTGCAAACATAGTATGAACTAGAAACAACAACTTCAGTTGAACCTGCAGAACCCGCTCTAGATCCGGCTTTTTTAGGCAATGCCCATCCTCTGTCTCAACATGACAACAAAATCATAGATTTTGTCAGGATCAGAAAGATACTTAGAGACATTCTCCTTTTGCATACACCTCTTGGCCCATGCCACAAACTTAGGACACTCTGGTTCAATACTAAATTTGCCAAATTTTTCATAAGCAGGGAACCAACTGTAGTAAGGAATAAGTGCCAAATCCACAAAACCAAAACTTTCTCCACCAAAGTATGGCTTGTCTCCCAATTCCCCTTCCAACACCTTCAAACACTCTATGAATTCTTTATTGGCTGCTTCTTGGTCCTCCACTTTTGTTGTCCAAATTTTCTTTCCACCATCATAAATCTGTGATCTCCCACAAAAACAAAACAAAAGATTACTCTTTTTCAATCAAATTTAGCTCATAAATAAATAAATCTTACACTACGCCTCAATTTCAAACAAGTTGGAATCAACTATATGAATCCCCGCTATAGCTCTCTACCTAAATCTATCTCAACCTAATATTGTTTTTTATTTTTTTATGATCAGCTTTCGCGCACCTCGACTAATTCCACGGGATACCTTTCACCCCACCAACAAGAGTTACCTGATAACTCTGTCTACCAAGGCTAGGACAGATGGAAATTATCACCAAGTGTTTTTTGTCTCCGCTGAATTCTCAACCACTAGGCTGCATCTCAACCTAAATTTACGTAAGCATAAAAGTCACACCTATGACTAAAACAGGCTCTTACAAATTATAGGTTCTAAACTAGATATACTAAGATGACAAACATATTTTATGATAGTTTCATACCTTTTTGTCAACATAATCTGCCCAAAACCTAGCTTGAGCTTTCTTATAAGGATCACTAGGCAACAAAGGTGATTTGTCCTTCCAAACTTCATCTATGTACTCAACAATTATGAGTGACTCACATATTGGTTTTCCATTATGGATCAACACTGGGATTTTCTTGTGAATTGGATTCATTTGTAAGAGTAAAGGACTTTTGTTCACCAAGTTCTCTTCTTTGTACTCATATTGGATCCCTTTGTCAGCCAGGGCAATCTTTACTCTCACAGCAAACATGCTCACATATGTACCCAAAAGGACAACTTCATCAGCCATTTTTTTTGCTGAAAAATTGTTGTTAGTGGAATTGCAAGAAATAATGTAGACTAGAATATTTACTGTGTGTTTGTTGAAGATAAGTCATAGGGATGATACTTACCATGTAATATACATAAAGAAGGGGCCCTACCACCAAATGTTAGGTTAGACTTTAGAGTATAACAACTAACAAATATCAATGTATTTAATAGTTGAGTCAAAATTTTTATTAAGAAAAAGTAAAAATATGGAGTAAACAAGTAAACACAAAAAGAAATCAAATGATTCACAATAAAGTATATTAACATATCTAGATGATAAAAAGGGGACTAACCACTACTTATGGTAGGGTAATAAGTAACCTCCCTAGTGACCAAAATCAAAATTTTCACTAATTAAAAAAAGTTAAAATCTAAAGTAAACCACCAATAAATCAAGAGGATATATATATATTATATCATCATATTCATATTCATTCATATATTATTAAAAGTAGGAAGCTTTTAACTTCAAAGTTGAATTATCATATTACCCCTACTATAAGTTAAAATGTTATAAAATATTTAATTAGTCAAATATTAGAATTCTCAATAAGTTTTCTCTAATAAATATTTGTATTCATAACCGAATTTTTATGTAACCTATAATTACAATACTTAATATGCATTATAATATGCATTAACCCCTCACAATTGAATTATATATATATATATATATTTATTATCTAATTAAATCAAACATTTAATTAAATATTTAATTAAAAAAATATTATTTTGCGCACCTTAAGTAAAAGTTGAATAAAATTCAATTCATTAACTTTTCAATTACATAAATTGAACGGGATTTGGAAGTGGAAAAGTGGTACTTTAATGTGGTACTTTAATTCTCAGAGCCTCAGACAAACGTATCCAAGGAATTCACATAATACATGATTAATTGCTTTAAATTAACACATCATGTATTGCTTTACCTAACTTTTACAATTCCTATAATTTGTCTTTTCATTTTCTTAACTTGACTTATCAAATTCTAACACTTTTAAATTAGTATCCAATCTTTGTTAATATAACAATCAGTAGAATTTGAATAGTTCATTAAGTATTTAAGTGTAGGTTAATAAATACATAGTATTATGTTAAAAGGAATTTCAAAGAACATAAAAAAA
Source organism: Solanum stenotomum (assembly GCF_019186545.1). Taxonomy (NCBI): domain Eukaryota; kingdom Viridiplantae; phylum Streptophyta; class Magnoliopsida; order Solanales; family Solanaceae; genus Solanum; species Solanum stenotomum. The sequence goes on along the minus strand of NC_064290.1, from coordinate 2,176,458 downwards.
CACTATATAAAGGTAACAAATGATTTTCATTTCCTTCAAGTTTTGTTTCTTTAGTTGAGCATCTTGCCTTCCTTCTAATTTTCTTTCTTTTCCCTTAAATTTTTCCTTTTGCACGAACTAAAGGAAATGGAATTGAATAATTGCCATATCAATTTACATGCAACATTCAACATTCATTGGATGATATAAGAAGACCACTATCTTTGTATGGAGTGCTAGCAGAAATTCATGAGCTATGAAAAGGAGGAAGTTGGTTTCTTTGGAAGACTAATTTTAGAATTTTAATTAATTGATTTATTCTTATAATGTACTGTAATTATAATTTTTTACGGCTATAGATAAATGCGATGTTATTTGTGTATTTGGAGGGAGTTATAAAATGATATCTTGTAGTATGCCTTTATGGCATCATGTTATTGGTATTCTTTTTTTTTAAAAAAAAAAAAACAAATTTCTACCACTTGACAGAGTGTCTAGTATTATTATAAGTGGAAAGTTTCAAAAGTGAAAAGTTAGATTACCATTTTACCCCTACACTAAATTAAATATTTAATTAATTAAATAATAAATAGTAAAATTTAAATTAACTAAGACTAAATACACATTCTAGGGTGAGTTAATAATCAAACATCTAATTAATTTAATAGTAAATAGTAAAATTAAAATTACCACAAGGGTTTATAGTAAAATTTTAGAAGTTTGAAGACTTAATTACACATTTTAGGGAGATAATAAGAAGTTTAACAGCCCTATTTCTAGGTTTACTTGCGTTTCTATATTAATGCTCCACATTTTCTAAAGGTGTGCAGTTTTTTTTTTTTTAATCATCTATCTGTTAAAATTATTTCTAAAGTAAATTTTCTATCCCAACATTCTAAAAGGCTGAATTCTAGGAGTAAGAATTAAAGGAAATTTCTGACAAAGAAAGAGAAAAATTATCAAGTGATTTGACACTTTTCTCTACTTATATGAAGTATAGATTAAACATTATCCATAAATGATATTAGCAGAAGAGACTCAAAGTACTAAGCAAATAATTAAATGCTTGGAATGTGAAAAGATATATTTTAGATAATATCAATAGTACGTGTATGTATAGCCTAGAATAATTACTGGTATATGAAAAGACCCCCCATTTACCCGATTAATGCTACTGATTTTATTTATTTGATTTATTACTAAGGTATTAAAAGTGTATTATTATATATGAATGAATTAATCTCAAATTACTAATTAATGAGATGGTTTGTAATTGCCTTATTTATTACTCCCTCTCCTTAATTACTTGTCCACTTTTTTTTTATAGTTGTCCATAATTACTTGTCCATTTTGACAAATCAAGAAAGGACAATTTTTTTTTATCTATTATACCTTCAATTAGATGATTAATTACTTTGAAAAATGCAGAACTTTTCATCCACTTCATAATTAATAGGGGTAAAATAATAAACTCACTATGGCATTAATTGATTTCTTAATAGGTCTGTCAATTTAAAAGTAGACAAGTAATTAGGGACAGAGGGAGTACTAATTACAATGATGTATATTTTTCGTCTTGTTATCCATTCAAACTAAACTAGATTCCACGTTCAAAGCAGTAATTAGTGGCAATGTTAATTCTCTTACTTAGTCTAATTATGATTTGTATTTTTCATCTTCCCATCTATATATTAAAAGACTATTATTTAGAACTAAAAATAGAATTTGAATAGACACTTTCACTACTATTTACGAACTGGATGATAACCATTGAAAAATGAAAGAAACTCATGTCATTCAACTTGAGAAGAGGATAATCAAAAAAACTATCGCATCTATATATGATAGGCAAAAAAGACAGGAAGATTATTGTTTTTTATAATTTCTTTTTAGATATGCCTAAGTCCTCATATCTCTTTCGGTTCTCCATTAGGAAGATTCTTGTTTTTTATAATTTCTTTGGCATTTCTAATGAACTCATTGTGGTGTTGTGTGATCTTTTAGCTATTATTATGAGCTTATGGAATAGTTGTATGTATGAAGTCCAGTTTGTTAATTCTTTATCTGTCACTTTTATATTTTGGATGTAATTATTGCTTTTTAATCTTGTAAAATTTTGAAAGTGTATCTTCATGTATTCTTTGATTAGCCTTTTAATTCTAGAAATTTACTTAAATAATACAAATATTTCACGCTCCGTTTCTCATTAAAATAAAATAGGCAATCTTGTCAATAAGCCTACATGATTTTTTTTTATCCATTCATGGCTATAAAAGGTTATCAATGATATTTAGATCATAAAAAAGACGCTCACACAGTGACACAGAGTTAAGAGACTATATTATCTTAATTAATTTCACATACTTCTTGTTTGATGCCAAATGCTCAATCCATTTTTATGTATTTTATTTAATACATGAAATGTAATTGGTAAAATTAATATTGTTGATTTAAGCATTTTCTATTTGATAACACATTTTTGTGGGAAGCTCCAAAGATGAAAAGTTAGATTATTAAACCCCTAGGCAAAATTAAACATCTAATTAATAAATTATTAAATAATAATATTTTAATTATTATTTGAATTGTTAGTTATTTATTATAAAGATAATGAAATAATCATTATATTTATTTTAATAGTATTTGACCTTTCAATTTTCAATGTGACTTTTCATGTTTTCATAATTTTTGGGAAGATCCAAAGATGAAAAGTTAGATTACCATTTTACCTATAGGCTAAATTAAACATCTAATTAATTAAATAATAATATTTTAATTATTATTTGAATTATTAGTTATTTATTATAAAGACAATGAAAGAATCATTATATTTATTTTAATAGTATTTGAGCTTTCAATTTTCCATGTGGCTTTTCATGTTTCTGTAATTTGTCCTATAAATTTAACTTTTCCAAGAAAGACTTTTATTTACTACTCCTACAATTATTGTGTATAGGAGCTCTAAACAGGTAAAATAATGTCACAATTTGTGGTGAAAGTTGTAATCCCCTTATACAGTCATTGAGAATAGACAAGAATTTAACTACTGAAGTATCGGAGCTTGGTATTAGTTTTATACTTATTTGTAGTAATTTGAATTATAATAAGATTTTTTTATCTCTCCTCTTATAGTTGAATTGTTGTTTTGTTAGCAACTTGTTTTAATTTCATATTTTTATTTTGTATGCTCAAATATTCAATTTTCATTATAGAGACAAATGCAAAAAAAAAAAGTCTAATTGTCTTACTCATGTGTATCTTTTTTTTTTTTGTTCTTTGTACTTATAATTTTACATATACATTAACTTTCATCTTTAAGAATGAATGTGATAAAATGTATACCTTTTTTTTTTCAAAAAAAAGAAGAAGGTGAAACATATAACATTAGATAATGGTGGATAAGTTATGTATGAAGAAAAAATTAAACTCTATATAAAAATAGTAGTTATGTTCATAAATATCTTGATTTTCAAAATATAAACAATAAGACTTTTTACACCTTAGTTTTAAATATTTATAATTAACTAATTAGTTTAAAGTGCTTGTGGATAAAAAAATTAATATAATATTTTGAACACATTCATTATAATTATCAGGAAATTCAAAAGGCAAAGTAAAAAAGTAGAAAGGTTTTGTTTTCCTTTCACTCAAAGTTAATCTTACATCATTTTTGGTACAAAAAGTTAATAATCTCCTCTCAAGCTTTTAATTGCAGAAACATTAATATTGCACCACAATTTGCAGAGGATTAATTTGATGCAATCTTTTGATCTTCTGACATTATTCTACGAACAAAAGGAACTTTTAACATTATCGACAAATTAAATTTAGATAGTTGTTATCTTTTCCTTTTTGCTTTACAAGTTTTTTTTTTGACTTATAAATAGAGTTTATTTTATTAACTTCTTATATTATTATCTCGGCGCATTCACTTGGAGGTCATGAAATTGGAGTGTCACAATTAGTAGTAAGACAAAGTAGGAAACCTCTATATATATATATATATATTACCTCAAATATATGAGTATATTATTTTTTTTTTTAAAAAAATACTATTAAAAAATATGATTTGAGTTCTTTTTTATAAAATATGTCTAATTGAGGTATATATATATATATATATATATATATATACACACACTAGTAAAGAAAGCCCGGGCGCTGCCCGGACCCAACATTAATAAAGTTATATTGTTACTCTCTCCGTCCCATATTAGATGAGAATCTTAGTAAAAAAATGTTTTTCATATTATTTGAGCACTTATTAAATTAGGATAGAATTAATTAATTCTTTTCCATTTTACCCCTACAATTAATATGACCATTCCTATATTGTATGTGTATTTTTGGTAACTCATTTCAATGTGCATTGATATAAACAAAGGGCAAAATGGTGAAGTCTTCCAATGTATTAATGATTTCTTACTCACCGTGTAAAGTTGGAAGTGCCCATCTAATATGGGACGGAGAGAGTATAGTTTATGTATTGTTATAAAATTAGTAAAGATTGTTATAATATATTTTGCTCATAAGTGAGCTAATATAAAAACTTATTTGTCATTTGTCTTTTTAATTTCAATTTCAAATAGCAAATAAATGTAGCGATAAGATTGAGGGTAGAAATGAAACATATCTTTCTAAATTTAAGTAAAAATAAACAGAGTAGAAGTAACATTAGGGTTATCGATAGGACGATTCATTCGGTTATTTTTAAAAAAATTATATCATTCAATTTTTCGGCTATTTTATAATGTATAACCAAAATTAAAATTTTAAAATCATCCCAATCCTAATTTATGTGACACAAGCAGTACAAAAATTAGTCTTTTTTTTGTTGTCTTGTAGATATTTTAAGTTATTATTTATTGTAAATTATAGTACTTTTTATTAAAGTTTTTAATAACATATGTTACTTTTTATGTTTGAGAGTTAAACCAACTTTTTTTTATATGTCTTTTAATTTTATATGTGTTTTGTCCTTTTCCATTTTCAAAAACTAATACTCTCTCCATTTCATTTTATATGTCATTTATATTGGTTATTCCCTCTTCTTATGTCATATATTATGAAATTCGAGAAGTTATTGAAATTTTTATATGATTCTAAAAATATTTTAAATTGTTAGCTATTGTGATTTGTAGTACCTTTTTTTTACAGAATTTTGAAAATAATATTTATTACTCTCTTTGTTCTAATTTACGTGGCACATGCAAAATTTCAAATATTAACCATTTTTTATATGTCTCTTTACTATATTAAGTTGTTAATTATTGTATTTTATAGTACATTTTGAACTTAATTTTTAAAGAATATATGTTATTTTCCATGTCCCAATTTATGTGGCATTAATTGATAGATTTGTTGGAGCCGAGAGAATTTTTTTGTTAATTATTGTAATTTATAGTTTCTTTTTTGTCAATTTGAAACAATATATGTTCTTAATTGATAGATTTTTTGGAGCCGACAATTTATTTTGTTAATTATTGTAATTTATAGTTTCTTTTTCGTCAATTTCAAGCAATATATGTTTATCATATAATCCATTTTATGTGGTACCAATAGAATTTAGAGAGTCAATTAAATATGTTATATAACTTTTAAATATTTAAGCTATTAATTATTGTAATGTATAGTATTACTTATATTATTTTTGAATATAAATGTTACCTTTTTTATCCTAATTTATATGGCATTGATAGAATTGAAAGTGTCAAATAATTGTTAATTATTGTAATATGATATGTAGTACTTTTTATGTAGTTTTTACTATTTTAAAGCATACTAAGTATAGTATTACTTATATTATTTTTAAATATATTTAAATCTACTACTTATATAT